>NC_057796.1:171018873-171019686 GCF_018294505.1 Triticum aestivum
CACATCACAAAAGTCCCTTACTGACCATAAGCCAAAAAGGACCAGAAGATATGATGGCAAGCATGTAAACATAGCAAGTTTCGTTATCAGGTTTCAGACTTGGCAGAAAACAGAGCATGACAGAAATATTAATATGTAGGCCTCTTTGTGAGCTTGATGCACTCACTACAGGGCAATGCATGACAAACCAAGCATACCTACAGCAAGATGGCATGTTTATGAAGCTATCCATGGCAAGAACAATTGCATAGCATGTATGGATCAACTACAATAAGCTTGGCAAAAATGCATGTCATGTTAAGAATCTGCCAGAAATATTTTATAGCAAAAGTAGAGCAAGATTGAGTCATGCTATGGCACTTCAAAATTGCAAACAATTGCAGGAATGGATCAACTACAACTATAGCTACAAAACATCCTTACTGAACATCTCCATAATATGCATGGATCGCTCTGTAGAATCAAGTTTACATGGCAACCAAATTACAGCAGACAAAGACTTAGAGAAATCACTAAGTCCCTGAAATCAGAAATATTACGGGGCCTACTTTGCATGCTTGTGCTAGTCATCACAAAGATCACAAAAATACATGGACTATACCACTGGAAAGATGGCATGGCGTACTTCAAAACACATGTAGAGCTCATGCTCAAAAGATGCACAGATTAAATGATACAAAAATGACAAATCTCCAAGTTCTGATAAGAACCAGAGATTAACAGTAACTAGCTCTCTTCCAACGAAGATTTGGGCATCAAGATGACCTCTAATGAAAATGATGCAATTGAACAAAATGAAGAGCATCACGAGAC
>NC_057796.1:171020110-171023258 GCF_018294505.1 Triticum aestivum
TTTTGCTGGACACTCAAATGGACTTTGCGGATGCCCGGTTAACCGATGGAGTACCAAACGACCTCCGAATGGAACGAAACTTGACCGGTAGTCTCCGGGTGGTATATTAAGACCACTTGACAAGCCTCGGTCCATTCCGAGAAAGTTTGACACACGCACTCGAAAGAAAACTAGAAGGGTGCACCGGGGGAGATAGGAGCGCCGGATTGGAAAACGGACAACGGGGAAAATGCTCGGATGCATGAGACGAACACGTATGCGAATGCAATGCACATGATGACATGATATGAAAAAGCATGACATGACCAAATACAAAACGAAAGACAAAAACCCGACAACGGAGGGAAAACAAAACACATAGCCGGAAATGGCAAGAGTCGGAGTTACAAATATGGCAAGTTACATGCGGGGTGTTACAACACTCCACCACTACGAGAGGATCTCGTCCCGAGATCTAGGACTGAAAGAACTCCGGATATTCGGAACGGAGATGGTCCTCGCGTTCCCAGGTGGCTTCCCGGTCGGAATGGTGCGACCACTTCACTTTCAGGAATTTGATAGACTTGTTGCGAGTCTTGCGCTCAGTTTCTTCAAGAATAGCAACGGGGTGCTCATGATAAGACAAATCTCCTTGAAGGTCAATCTCTTCGAAGTTGATAGTGCGCTCAGGCGTCTTGAAGCACTTGCGGAGCTGTGACACGTGGAACACATCGTGCACGTTCGCAAAGTTGGAAGGAAGCTCAAGTTGATAGGCTAGGTCGCCTCTTTTGCCAAAGATCTTGAAAGGACCCACGTATCTAGGGGCAAGCTTCCCTTTGATACCGAAGCGACGAGTGCCTTTCATTGGAGAGACGCGGAGGTAGGCATGGTCTCCGATCTCGAAAGCCAAATCACGATGCTTACTATCATAGTAGCTCTTCTCGCGCGATTGCGCGGCTTTGAGATTATCACGGATGACTTTACACATTTCTTCAGCTTCAGTGATTAAGTCATTGCCAAGAAGTTGGCGTTCACCAGTCTCTGACCAATTAAGAGGAGTACGGCACTTTCTGCCATATAGAATCTCGAATGGGGCTTTGCCCGAACTCGCTTGGAAGCTGTTGTTGTAGGAGAATTCAGCATATGGAAGACAATCTTCCCATTTCATGCCAAAAGAAATGACACAAGCCCTGAGCATATCTTCAAGAATTTGATTGACTCACTCGACTTGGCCACTAGTTTGAGGGTGAAAAGCTGTGCTGAAGCGAATATTAGTGCCCATGGCCTTCTGGAAGGAGTCCCAGAACTTAGAGGTGAAGATGCTTCCACGATCCGAAGAAATCAATTGAGGAATGCCGTGCAAGGAGACAATTCTGGAGGTGTAGAGCTCTGCCAGCTGAGCTGCTGTGATGGATTCTTTGATAGGAAGGAAATGAGCCACTTTAGAGAGCTTGTCAATGACAACGAAGATGGCGTCATTTCCGCGCTTGGACTTGGGAAATCCAGTCACGAAGTCCATTTCGATATGATCAAACTTCCATTCCGGAATAGCAAGAGGTTGGAGGAGACCAGCTGGTCGTTGGTGTTCTGCTTTCACTCTTCGGCAGACATCACATTCATTCACGAATTGAGCAATTTCTCGCTTCATTCGAGTCCACCAATACGACTGCTTGAGGTCATGATACATCTTCGTACTTCCAGGATGAATGGAAAGGAGAGAATTGTGCACTTCGTTCATTATGACTTTCCTTAGATCACCTTTCGGAACCACAATCCGGTCCTCGAAGAACAAAGTGTCTCTGTCATCAATGCGATAGCACTTGTATTTGGAAAGACCCTTGTCGATACCACGTTTCACCTTCTTCACCATGGCATCAAGGAGTTGTGCCTCACGAATTTGATCTTCCAAAGTAGGAGATACTATGAGGTTGGCAAGAACGCCTTGAGGAACAACTTGGAGATTCAGCTTGCGGAAAGCTTCACAAAGCTCCGGTTGGAAAGGCTTGAGAATTAAGCTGTTGCAATAAGCTTTCCTGCTTAAAGCATCTGCAATGACATTAGCCTTGCCTGGAGTATATTCGATACTCGGATTGTACTCTTGAATCATTTCGACCCATCGAGTCTGCCTGAGGTTGAGATTGGGCTGAGTGAAGATATACTTGAGACTCTTGTGATCAGTGAAAATGTCCACTTGTCTTCCCAACAAGAGATGTCTCCACGTAACCAAAGCATGGACAACTGCCGCCAACTCAAGATCGTGAGTGGGGTAGTTCTTCTCGTTGGGCTTCAACTGCCGAGAGGTATAGGCCACAACTTTCTTCTCTTGCATTAACACAGCACCGAGACCTTGGAGAGAAGCATCACAGAAAATTCATACGGCTTGGATTCATCAGGAGGAGTCAAGACAGGAGTTGTGACTAGTTTCTGTTTGAGAGTGTTGAAAGCAACTTCACACTCAGGAGACCAGACATACTTCACATGCTTCTGAAGGAGATTGGAAAGAGGCTTTGCAATCTTGGAAAAATTCTCAACGAATCTTCGGCAATAACTTGCAAGACCCAGGAAACTGCGGAGCTGCTTGACATTTTGAGGAGGTTCCCAATCCAGAACTGCGGACACCTTCTCGGGATTAACAGCGATGCCTTTGGCAGAGATGATGTGACCAAGGAAAAGAACTTCATCGAGCCAAAACTCACATTTGGAGAACTTCGCATAGAATTTATACTCTCTGAGCTTGTCGAGCACCAATCGCAAATGTTTGGCATGATCCTGCTTATTCTTGGAGAAGACCAAGATATCATCGAGATACACCAGAACAAATTCATTGGTATAGGGGTTGAAGATGAAATTCATCATCCGAGAGAACACCGGTGGAGCATTGACAAGGCCGAAAGACACGACAGTATATTCATAAGAACCAAAGCTTGTTCTGAATGCTGTCTTGGGAATATCTTCTTCACGAATGCGAATCTGATGATAACCCATACGAAGGTCAAGCTTCGAGAATACTTTAGCACCTTTGAGTTGCTCAAATAGCTCATTGATGTTGGGAAGTGGATACTTGTTCTTGATTGTCTTCTTGTTCAATGGACGGTAGTCGACACAAAGTCGGTCCGTGCCATCCTTCTTCTTGACAAAAAGAACACCACAACCCCATGGAGAAGAACTC
>NC_057796.1:171025141-171027439 GCF_018294505.1 Triticum aestivum
GGGGGGGGGGTTAAAATAAGATGACCCTCGGGCTCGCGAAAACCCGGGGGAAAAGGCTTAGGTAGCAACTGGTAAAACCAAGGTTGGGCCATGCCGGAGGAGTTTTATTCAAGGCGAACTGTCAAGGGGGTCCCATAAAACACCCGACCGTGTAAGGAACGCAAACTCAAGGAACATAATCCCGGTGTAACAGTAACTAGGGCGGCAAGAGTGGAACAAATCACCAGGCATAGGGCCGAGCCTTCCACCCTTTACCAAAATATATAGATGCATTAATTAAATAAGAGAGATTGTGATATCCCAACATATCCATGTTCCGACATGGAACAAACTTCAACTTCACCTGCAACTAGCAACGCTATAAGAGGGCTGAGCAAAAGCGGTAACATAGCCAAACAACGGTTTGCTAGGAAAGGATGGTTAGGGCTGACATGGCCGAAATAGGAGGCATGATATAGCAAGTGATAGGTAGCGGAGCATGGCAATAGAGCGAAACAACTAGCATAGCAAAGATAGAAGTGATTTCGAGGGGTGGTCATCTTGCCTGCAAGATTCTCAGAGTTGTCGAAAGCTTGATCCTCGTAAGCGTACTCGACAGGTTCCTCGTTCACGAACTCGTCTCCCGGCTCTACCCAAGACAAGAACACAAACAAACGGAACCACAATCAACAACGAGAAATGCACAAGCAACAAGATGCAAAACATGTATGATATGCAAGATATGATATGCGATGCATATGCGTGCTCCGGAAGGGAAATGATGAACATGGCAGTAACTTGGCAAACCACGCATGCCACTGGAAAGATGAGATGATTTCGGTCGAAATCGATATAAAGATCACCGGAATCGGATGCACGGTTTGCAAATGGCATGCAAAACAAGAATGACACTAATCTGCGATAAACAGCAAGATAGCACTTAAAATACAACAAGTAACAATGCTACAGCATCCCAACATAGCAACAAAGCACATGGAAACAATCTACAGGAGATGCTTGACAAAAGATGAACACTGAGCTACGGCTAGTTCACAACATATGAAGCTAAAACAAGCATGGCAAAAGTGCAAAAGATTACAGGTTCACAGACTTGGTGAAAAACTGGACATGGCAGAAATCAGCATCAGGTAGCAATGTTTAGAGCACGCAATCAACCTCCTACAGGAACTTAACATAGCAAAACAAGGCATGATAGTGTTCTACTAAATGCACATCACAAAAGTCCCTTACTGACCATAAGCCAAAAAGGACCAGAAGATATGATGGCAAGCATGTAAACATAGCAAGTTTCGTTATCAGGTTTCAGACTTGGCAGAAAACAGAGCATGACAGAAATATTAATATGTAGGCCTCTTTGTGAGCTTGATGCACTCACTACAGGGCAATGCATGACAAACCAAGAATACCTACAGCAAGATGGCATGTTTATGAAGCTATCCATGGCAAGAACAATTGCATAGAATGTATGGATCAACTACAATAAGCTTGGCAAAAATGCATGTCATGTTAAGAATCTGCCAGAAATATTTTATAGCAAAAGTAGAGCAAGATTGAGTCATGCTATGGCACTCCAAAATTGCAAACAATTGCAGGAATGGATCAACTACAACTATAGCTACAAAACATCCTTACTGAACATCTCCATAATATGCATGGATCGCTCTGTAGAATCAAGTTTACATGGCAACCAAATTACAGCAGACAAAGACTTAGAGAAATCACTAAGTCCCTGAAATCAGAAATATTACGGGGCCTACTTTGCATGCTTGTGCTAGTCATCACAAAGATCACAAAAATACATGGACTATACCACTGGAAAGATGGCATGGCGTACTTCAAAACACATGTAGAGCTCATGCTCAAAAGATGCACAGATTAAATGATACAAAAATGACAAATCTCCAAGTTCTGATAAGAACCAGAGATTAACAGTAACTAGCTCTCTTCCAACGAAGATTTGGGCATCAAGATGACCTTTAATGAAAATGATGCAATTGAACAAAATGAAGAGCATCACGAGGCGAACAATTTGACATATTATACGCGCGAATCGGAGCTACATGCACAAAGTTACGGCATCGGGAACACAAGCACTTGCTGATGGAAATCACAGACTTGGGAAAAAAAACGAAGCGAGGGAAAAGTCAACGGGCAGTACCCTCGATCGGATCTGGGCCGGCTCCCGAGCTCGAGCCCGAGCCCGACGGCGGCGAGGCAGGGACCGGCGGCGGGCGGCGCTAGGCGGGGGAGGAGACCGGCGGCGGGCGGCGAGCGCGCGGGGCCGGCGGGGAGCTCGTG
>NC_057796.1:171027790-171055175 GCF_018294505.1 Triticum aestivum
GCCGGGCGCGCGGCGGACGTTGTCCGGCCGGAGCGGACGCGTCCGGCGCGGCGCGGAGGGAGAGGGTTAGGGTTTCGTCTGAGATTTCGTTTTTCGGGATGCCCACTCATTTATAGGTAGAGGGAGCTAGGAGACTCCAAATGAGGTGCGGTTTTCACCCACACGATCGTGATCGAACGACCTAGAGCATGGAAGAGAGTTTGGTGGGCTTTGGGCTGGTTTTGGAGGGGGGTTTTGCTGGACACTCAAATGGACTTTGCGGATGCCCGGTTAACCGATGGAGTACCAAACGACCTCCGAATGGAACGAAACTTGACCGGTAGTCTCCGGGTGGTATATTAAGACCACTTGACAAGCCTCGGTCCATTCCGAGAAAGTTTGACACACGCACTCGAAAGAAAACTAGAAGGGTGCACCAGGGGAGATAGGAGCGCCGGATTGGAAAACGGACAACGGGGAAAATGCTCGGATGCATGAGACGAACACGTATGCGAATGCAATGCACATGATGACATGATATGAAAAAGCATGACATGACCAAATACAAAACGAAAGACAAAAACCCGACAACGGAGGGAAAACAAAACACATAGCCGGAAATGGCAAGAGTCGGAGTTACAAATATGGCAAGTTACATGCGGGGTGTTACAAGCTCCATGGGGAGCGTAGCCGGACTTAGGCTGTGACGCTCTGGAGTGGTGGATGGGGATCTGTGGGAAAGGGGGCGGTTGGCAGGCGTCATCTAAGAAACACAGGGCAACCTGGGTATGGAGCTCGGCGGGTAAGCTGCACGGGCAAATCGGCTAAAGTTGACAATGGAGGCATTGCGCTGGCGGCGGTGACCTTGCTACGGTTTCAAGCAAGGGAGGGTTTGTGGTGGTGTGTCTGTGCCCCTGCAAGCGCCCGAGGAGTTTTTGGGGTGTGTGTGTGGACGGGGGTGTTTGAGAAAATGACGTGGCTACTGAAAATTTTACTACGCGGGAACGGGGCTATTGAAAATTTGGATGATCCATCGTACACGGTCCCGAAATAACAACCGTGTGTTATGAAAAATAAAAACCCTCGAGCCAGGCAGATATTTTCGAGGGATGCAGACAGGAGCGGGAAGAACAAACATCACACACGGTCGAAAAATAATAACCGTGTGTTATCAAACAGAAAAAACCTGTAGGTGGGTAGATATTTTTGAGAGGGGAATCCTCGTGGAGCCCAATGTAATGTGCTGATGTGCGTGACAGGGGCACCGGCATGGCACACGGTTAGTGTGAGTGAACCTTGTCTGTTGCGTTATCCGACTTGTCTAATGTTCATAAATTTGGCGAAAATGACACAGGAAAGGGTCAGAACATGAACACACTTGCATGTGGACCAAATATATGTATGAAAAGGGTGGTTTGATGTTCAAATACCAAATGCACAACTTCGATGTGGCACCTATCTCACAAAGTGCATGGTATTTCTTGTCCCCCCTCGTTTCGGTAGGAGGGGAATCCTAAGCTATGAACGCATGCCCGCCCCCACAGAGGTTCGCCTAGCAAAGTGTGAAGTAGCAGTCCCCCCCCTCACACACACACACACTTTCAGTCGGCGGGACAGGGCATCTCACCAAGTTGCATCGTAAAACAGACCAAGAATAATCCACCTTGGTCATACAACCTCTCTCTTGTTGTTGGTCAAAGTGATGGCCGCCCATGCGACCCCAGAGATGGGCTAGCTCGCAAATAATCACACAAGTAGCTAGTCCCCGAAGAAAACCACTACCTACATGTGGCCCAAACATATGTATGGAGTGTTGATGTTTGAATACACAATGGAACAACTTTGTTGTGGCACTGTGCTTTGGAACCAGAAATCCCCACACGGAGCAAGGGTTAGTTGACGATGCATTGTATATATGTATGTCACACCACATATCGAGCCGATGAAGGGGATTGATTCATGCATGCATAGTATGCTCTCAAACTTAGGTCTGAATCTCACCATGACCTACTACGATAACACAAACCAAAGGAAGAATCCACCATGGTAACCTATCTCGTTGTTAGTCAAAGTTATCATGGATGTCCACGCGGGACCACAAATATATAGAATTGTCATCGATAACCACGTGAGGGAGTGTTCGTTCGATGACAACCACTACATGCATAAGTATGTATGGAGGTGATGCATGCATGTTTGAATACCATTCACAACATTGATGTGGCGCGTAAATAAAAAATCATACAGTCCCCACACAGAGTGAGATCGGTTCATGACGTGACGTGGTACTGCCCTCTTCGACTCGATCAGAGGGATTCATGCGTACACATGCATGTGTGCTAAAATTATATCATGTCATCCCAGAGCATGACCTATACACCGAAATACAAACCAAAAAATAATCCCCTCCTAAGTCAAATTAACCTCTCTCGTTATCGAGCGAAGTAGTGATGGACCAAGCGGTCCCACACATGGAAAGCATCGATATCGCTGATAACCGCGTGAGTGGGTGCCAAAGGGCAACCACCATCGCTTTGCATGTGGTCCAAACATATGTTGAATACTCAAAATCTACAACTTTGATGTGGCACATGCCTCAAAAACTGTAAAGTCCCCACACAGAGCGAGGCTCATGAAGGGTTCTACATATGCTGGTCCCCTTCCCCCTCTTCGACGCATACTATATTCTCCTACCGTAATACAAACCAAAAATAATCCTCCTTGATGGACCTCTGTGCTTCTCTCATGGTACAATCCTCTTCCTGCTGAGCCCCATTTCTCCTCGGTCCACAGAGAAAAAAATGTAGGACTGGTGCCGACAGTTCATCACAGAAGAAAGAAATCACAGAGCCGGGATCGGTAACTAATAGTACTACTAACTAATACTACTATATAGAAATAGAAATGAACTAATATATATATAATCGAAATTGAAAAGAACTGTCTTTTCTGTATACTTTCCCCGTTCTATTGCTACCGCGGGTCTTATGCAATGGATCGATCATATAGATATCCCTTCAATACAACATAGGTCATCAAAAAGATCTCGGACGACTCACCAAAGCACGAAAGCCGGTTAGAAAATGGATTCCTTTTTGAAGAGTGCCTAACCGCATGGATAAGCTCACATTAACCCTTTTTGCATTGGATTAAGTATTCCAATTTTGAAAATATGAGTAAAGGATATATGGATGAAGATACAAAAAAGTTGATTTCCAATCGTAACTAAATCTTCTTAAAATAAGGAATAAGGAAGCTTTGGTTCTTTACCGAGTATGGATGGATCAACTATAGGATCGAGTTTAGCCAAGATACGTACACGGCTAAGTGTATGAAAATCCAAGAGAGAATCATAAAATCTAAAAGCTAGGAAGGAGAAGACCGGGTGATTGAATATGACTTGCTAGCAGATCCAACTCTTCCTTAAGCGCTAGTTCTATTCACGATGGTTCAGTTTCGAGAGCAGCTAAAGTAGTTACCTAATAAGATAGATCAATATTCCACGATCTACCATTTTTCATATGCCTCCTCTTATAGATAGGACGAACAAAGAACAAAGTTTTCGATCACTTACTTCGCTCGCCCTTTTTTGATTGTTTTTTAATGAAAATATATTCAATCTAGTAATTTCTTTTAGATTAAGTCTTACGTCTTGTTTGACCGGTGAAAGACTTCCTTTGTTGAACATTAAATTAATTAACCTCTCCCGATGTAGGTCAAAGTGATGCATGCATCGATGATGACCTCGCGGGCCCACAGATGGAAGCGTCACACGTGAGTGTCCTAGGATAACCACCGCGTGCATGCATGTGGCCCAAAGAGGTATTGTGTGATGTTTGAATAGCCAATGCACAACTTTGATGTGGCACGTGCCTCGAAAACCAAAAAGTCCCAACACTGAGTGAGGTGCGTTCGCGGACGCATACGTAGTATGTATGCTAGTCCCCTCCCACCTCTTTGGCGCGTACTATATACTCCCACAATAACACAAACAAAAAGGGTTGTGTAATTATACCTTGCTGGTCAAATTAACCTCTTTGCCGGCTGTTGGTCGAAGTGATGGAAGACGACCTCGCGGGCCCACAGAAAGCATCACACGCGAGTGAGTGTCGTGTAGGACAACCACCGACTGCATGTGGACAAAACATGTATGTATGAAAGGGTTGTGTAATGTTTTATATAATGAATTCACGACCTTGATGTGGCACCTGCCTCACAAAACAGCCAACCCACACAGTGGCTCACGACTTGTAGTCTAGTGCCAGCCCCCACCCCACCCCCCCCACACACACACACACACATCGCGCATCCACCGCAACTATGATGCATGTTAAATTTTCCCGCGGTGAACATATGTTACCAAAGGAGGGACCTTTTAATTTAAAAAAACATAGATCATTAAGACGTTTTAGTACATTGATTGATTTTCTAGGGGTATAATGTGCAAATATCAAATTTGAGCTACATGCACGCGTGACAGTGCACCTAAATGGATTGGAAAAACACATTTGTCTCACTAGGTGCATGTTTACTCCCCGTGCAAGAAATTTCAAACATTGGGAATCTTGAATTTTAAATTCTAGTACATCCAAAACTTATTTGAAATTCATGAATTTATCATGTTGTCATATGGACACCAATACATAGTGGCATTGTACTTTTTTGTCAAATTTGAGACAAGTTTTGATGTAATCTTTACCTTCTTACAAACGGGAGAATATTAATAATTGGGAACCAATATCGCAAACGGATTATTTATTCGAACCGTGGGTGTTAGACCCTCTCTGCCTACATCCTCCATGCCGCTGTTAGTCCTCAAAGCCGTCAGTGTATGAGGATGCCGCCAAAGCGCCCCATCGGAGGGAGTGGCGACGCCGGGGTTGCTGAAGCACCGGAGCACGGCGTGAAGATGGAGACAGAGCTTGCCATCGCCACCGGTGAGGTATCACTGCACCTCGACATCATCGACGGTGTCGTGCTTCCATAGCCAGAGCCGGAGGTCCACATTGACTCCGGTGACGACTCGGGCGACGACTCTGACGACGACGGAGAACCAGTTA
Source organism: Triticum aestivum (assembly GCF_018294505.1). NCBI lineage: Eukaryota > Viridiplantae > Streptophyta > Magnoliopsida > Poales > Poaceae > Triticum > Triticum aestivum. The sequence goes on from NC_057796.1 coordinate 171,032,830, forward strand.
GTCATCTATACCCATTTATGTGTCAAATACATCCTAGGGTTTCTTTGGTTACTCATGCCTCCCCCTTTTTGTAATAGAAATCCTATGGTTATGTTCTCCCAATCGATGAAATCTGAGTAAGTTTCGTTAGATTCGTGTAGTGTATTCATTGTTTGAACGGTACAAATGATAAGTGATTAGTTGTTTCATCTATGCAAATGATTTCTGCTAATAATCTGACTAGGGTTAGTGTTCATGCTAATAATTCCTAGCCAGGTCTTGACAATTGATTTTCAATGACCTACATATATGTTTGTGCCATTATTTGTTTCAAGATTGGTGTGTACATAGACGATTGTGCTTAAAAATCAAACCATAATATCTGGATATTTCTAAAAAATAGCCATAAATTCCTAATCCTACTTTACGCTATGTAAACATTGATTTTATGCCAAATTTTGGCAACTACCAAATCTTCGCTAGAGATTATTTTGTATTCCAAATTTGACGCCACATTTTTTTAATATATGTATAGGTGCTATCTGACGATGTCGATAGCAAGGATGAAGATGGCCAGAGGAGGTACAAGAGGCAAATCCTTAGGGAGCTTTATGCGGGAATGCATAACAGGCGTATTAAGACCTGGAGCTGGGGCTATCGATGCCCATTTTCCAACGAAAAGCTTCATGACGCGTATCAAAGTGTTCTGGCGCATGCAAGAGGACGAGCCAGTGGCTCCTTCAGGCAGAAGTATTCTTGAAGGGTGGCGCACGCCACGTACACCGAGTACCTGGAGAAGATTCACGATCGTGCCAGCGGATGAGATGACACGTGGGATTGAACTATGTATGGCTATGTAGTGTCTTAATTATCAATGTGCTTGAGTATGCCAAATGGGATGAACTATATATGGTTGAACTATGCTTGTGTACGACTTATTGCCTATGCCCGAGTATGTTTAATCTATGTTTACTTATGTCTAAATGTGGGATATGGATGTTAATTCGGTTGATGGAATGCATATTTGGGTGAATGTTTAGCGTGGGTAGAACTTTCAGATTCAACCGACGAAGGAAAAGTGGAACCACCCTAAAACATGGTTAATTTCCCAAATTAAAACCATATGCAATGACTTCCATTTTCCCAGTTACGTCAATCACACATGTTTGGCTATAGCAAACCGTTGCCTCTGAAACTCTTTATTGTCGGCGTTCTGGGACCGGGGGTGCGCAGACCTTCCTGCCTGCGGCCCGTGGTGTGGCTCCATCGGCGGCCCGGTACGGCCAAGCTTCAGCAGCAATAGCTCAAGACCCTCGCAAGGGGCCAAGCCTCACGAGGCGGATGACACCAAGACCTCCCTGGGGGCGGCCTCATTAGGTTGGCTCCCAAGGAGTAGAGATATCAAGGCAGGGTGCACTTCGCGAGGCTCACATGACGTGAGCCATGACGACCAAGGCCAGGCGGGCGCCAGTGGGCGTAGTGTACCAGTTTCTCTTTGGTGCTAAGGAGGCAAGCGCAGGCGCGGGGTCCTGAGGCATCAGTCAAAGGTTTCCATATTAGTGCAACAAGACCAAGACCGCCACGAAAGGACGGAGGTCATCACGGAGCCCACGGCAGCGTCACCACCAGAGCCTTTTGCAGGCAAAGACTACTTTTGTCAGGATGGCTTGTACTAGTTGTCTCCCTTCAAATATGGCCGTTGTGGGATCCCTTCCCGCCTTACATTTGGGAAGAGGACCAAGGCCACTATAAATAGGACTTAGCCACCACCATAGCAAGGGGATCCGGAATCGGGGACATTCTACCCTAACCACTTCACCAGCTCATCGAGCTCAAGAACACCTCACCTCCTGAGGTTGTTCATCCCCAGTACTAGTTCATCCTCAGCCCCTCGAGGCAATCCACCACAAAGCTGGAGTAGGGTATTACACCGCAAGGTGGCCCGAACCAGGATAAATCTCTGTGTCTCTCATTCTTTGGGTTCGTCGAGCTAGGCCAGGGGATCGTTTAGCGAGCGAGCTGGGGAGAGAGTGTTCTTCATGCGCACCCTAGAGTTCGAACCTCTCAAGGGTCTGCGGAACCTGTAATCGGACATTTAGCGTGCCAGGTAGGGGTGTGCTGAAACCTCTCTTCCGTCGACCGACGCACCACCGCTCCACTGCTTCCATGGCTGATGCTCGTCGGGCCCATGCTGAGCGCCGAGCTGCTCTCAACGCTCACGTCGCCCAGACGGCGACCGTCGACGGGCCTCCCCGCCGCTCTTCATCACCCGCTGCCAACGCCGCCACCGGCCCGGCAGGGAACGAGCAACAAGCTTCGTTGTTGCACCCCTCTATGGGGCGGGACGGACGCACCGCCACCCCGTCGCTGACTCCAGCTAGCTCGTCGTCCCACACTCGTCGCGGGCCCGCGGACGCGCAGGCTGCGCTGCTCATGGCGCGTGAGCTCCTGCGCTACCGTCCCGTCGACGACCTCTACGAAGACTGGTTGGACCGCATCGCCGAGCTCATCAACCCCGCTAGGGGCTCTCCTGCACCGTCCCTCTCACTACCTCGCCCACCCCCCGCTGCGAGCGACGTAGCCCACGGAGCGCCTCCACCACCTCCCCGTCAAGATGTCATCCTCGGACCAAAATGCATGGCCCGACGGCGTGACCAGCCATGCAGGGCGCCCGCGCGTGAAAAAGAAAGCGGCCGAGAGGTTCAGCGGCCGCAAGAGGACGCTCCTGCACTCCCGGCACCACCACTTATAGACCGCGTGCCGCCTGCGGCGGCGCGTGGATATCAAGATCAGGTTCCACTTCCACGACGAGCCCCGGTGACCACCGTTGGCTATCGCGCCTTCACCCCCGAGCTGCGCAGCATTGTCTGGTCCAGCAAGTTCAAGCCTGACCTGCCTCCGTGCTACGACGGCACCCCCGACCCTGTTGAGTTCCTGAAGCTCTATGAGCTGAGCATTGAGGCAGCCAATGGCGACGAGAAAGTCATGGCGAACTGGTTCCCCATGGCTCTCAAAGACGGCGCGCTCTCGTGGCTCCTGAGCCTGCCCGCGGGATCGTTCTCCTCCTGGGGAGAGATGCGCGAGTGCTTCGTCGCCAACTTCCAAGGTACTCGCGACTGTCCGCCGGCCGCGGGTGACCTACGGCGCATCAAGCAGCAGCCATGGGAAACCCTGCAGAAGTACATCCAGTGCTTCAACAGCATTCGCCTCAAGATTCCCAAGGTGACGGATGAGGCCATCATCTCAGCATTCTCTAATGGCGTCCGCGATGTCAAGATGAAGGTGGAGCTCGCCATACATGAGGACCTGTGCACGGCTCTGGAGATGTTCAACATGGCGACCAAGTGCGCGAGAGCTGAGGAGGGACGCCTCTCCTCCTCGAGCTTCCAGGTGCCGACCCAGAAGACAAGAAGACCAAGACCAAAGACGTGAAGTGCAAGGGGGATGCCGTGCTCGCGGCAGAACCAGAGATGAAGCATGGCTGCGACCACCCCGAGTCATCCAAGGCCAACCGCCCGTTCTGCGCCTGCCACAACGTGCACAGCCACAACACCAATGACTGTCAGGAGCTCAGGGGCATCCGCGACGGGTGGTTAGGTCGATGCCCCGAGCGCAACGATGGAGGCTACGGCCACGGAGGAGGCAGAAGTGGAGGGCGCTGGGATGACCGCGGCCCCCGCCAGGAGTGGCGCGACCAGCCTCGTGAGCACCGCTAGCAGGACCAGCCTCGTGAGGGTGCCTGGAGGGACCAGCCTCGTGAGGACCGTCCTCAGGGCAAGGCCGGGCTCCCTCCGCTGCCACCACCACCGAGGAGGAACTGAAGACCACCACCAGGACGAGGAGGCTAGGGGCTTCCAGGAGCCTCGCGCCATCGCCTGCATCTTAGGTGGCGCTCAGGCCCCAGCCTCCTAGCGCATCTTCAAGCAGTTCGCTCGTGAGGTGAACGCGGCCCTCCCCAGGCTCAAGGCCACGCGTCTGCTTAGGTGGTCCAAGTGCACCATCACCTTCAGCTCGTCTGACCAGCTCAAGTGCGTGGCAACTGCCGACGCCCTCCCGATGCTCTCCTCGCCTGTCATCAGCAACGTCCTCATCATCAAAACCCTCATCGATGGCGGTGCGGGACTCAATGTTCTTTCTATTGAGACGTTCGACCACCTCCAAGCGCCATATCATTAGCTGTAGCCCACCAAGCCCTTCTCAGGAGTGACCGGCGGCTCCACCACCCCGATAAGGCAGATCCGCACCAAGCTCATCGACTTCGATGTCGCCCACATCCGCCTGCTATACAATGCCATCCTTGGGTATCCGGCCCTGACCAAGTTCATGGCGGTAACCCACCACAGCTACAAAGTCCTCAAGATGCCAGGGAACCGCGACAACATCATGATCGCTTACGAAGAGAAGGACGCGGTGTGCTCCCTCGAGCACGCCTACCAGGCCGCAGCGGTTGAAGACCCGGACAACCAAGGCGCCATCTACCCTCCTGAGGCAGTCCCGAAAAAGAAGAAGCAGCTGCTCCATCTAGAGCCTCAGGAGAGCGGCTTCTCCGGCCTCTTCGACATTATTGCACACAGTTGGTTTCTTCAACCATGTGCCCTGAAGAGCGCATAATTAATTATCACACTCGAGTGTCCATCATCACCCTTCTGTGTAACTTTTACCTCATCACCCACGGGTAAACTTATGATCGAAGTCATTCCACACACTTCTTTTTTATAAAGCTTTTTTCCAATAAACGCCCATGATTTGCCCCTCTTCTAGCCGACGCGTGGCCAAACTAGCTGGGCGGGAAGCTTGCGCGGTAAACTTCGCGGTTGCACGGGAACAAGCTCACCAATGATACATTTGGCGCCTCTTCGAGTCCATACGTGGTCAAATGAAACATGTGCGGGGTTCTAAAGGTTGCACTGGAATCCTCCGATATGAACGTCGTGACAAGACGTGACGATTATAGGCCGGTCGGCCCCCATTTATTCACTACAAAAAATCACTTCCATGATGATACGTGTTTGTCACAGTAGGTCTTGTTTCTGTCATGCATGTACATCCATGACGATTTTATGACAGAATCAAGATGGTCATACCTGTGCTATCGTAGAAGTGTTCAATGACAATACCAAAATTATCATCATGGAAGTGTCCACTTCCACGACGACAAATGGCACGTCATGGAAGTGCTTTCGTGAAGGGTAACTGACATGTGGCATCCACCATAACGGGTCGCCGTTAAGCTATCGGGTTCCGGTTTGGATTCGATAACCCATTAACAGCCCCGACCAATGGGGATTTTCCACGTGTAAAATTCTCATTCACCACACGATCCACGTGTCAGCTCATCGTTGGGACAGATGTCATCCCTACAATGGACGGAAGACGCCTATGATATGTCGACACGTGGCACAACCCAACAGTGGCCCATTTAAGGAAAAAAGAGGCCGGCCCAGGTAAGGGCCCACGATATTTTTTCAGAATCTAGTGGGCCGACCCATTAACAGCCTGCCATGTTTTGGTTCAAATTAAGGCCCATATCAGATCTGGCCTGTTCACAACCTGTCGTGTTTTGGGCTAAATTACAGCCGATACGAGATTACGCCTGTTAACAGGGTACTGTTATTTTGGGCCCATGCTATGTCGGGTTTGTATTTCAGCCAGTTAAATGCCCATTGACCAGTTCGACCCGATAATAGTTTCGGCTTGTTAGCGGCCCGTGGTGTATCTGGGCTATTGTTGGCCCGGTTTTACATTAGGCCATTTAATGGCCCATGCTGAAACTGGGCTATTTCCTATCCGAAGTGATTTTAGGCCTCTTAACGGCCCGTAGTTTTCGTGGATAAATTTTAGCCCAACGTGCCTATCGGCCTGTTAATGGCCCTTGTAACAGTTGGGCTGAATTAATGCCCACATTGAATCCAGCCTGCTTATAGCCCATCTATTAATGGCCCGTGACACAGTTGGGCCTATGGCCCGCATTGATACTAGCCTCCTTGAATCCCATAATTTTATTGGGCCAAACAGGGCCCGAGATATATTTTGGCTTGTTAACGACTCGTTTTCTATTTGGGACAAACATGGGCCTAAGACAATTTCGGCCTATGTTGGCCCGTGAATTTTCTGGCTCAAAGCTAGCCTAATTTATTTTGTAGTCTATTAAAAGCCCATGGTATTCTATGGCCCGGCTGGCCAGAACTTTACTCGGCGTGTTAATCGCCCAAGATGATTATAGGCCCATGTTTCGGCCCATATATAGCGTAGCGAGTTACAGGCCGGCCTGAAGACCGACAACATTTGAGATCCGTTGAAGCTTCCGGCCTAAATTATAGCACACCGACTAAGAATAAACCATACAACAAAGAAATTACGGCATATTACATCCACTGGGCATCAAAGTTCGACACCGGTGATAATAAAGTGCAACGAGACCGCCGATTACATATATTGGGCATCAAAGGTCGCCACCAGTGCATATAAACGAACCAACAAAATAATATACAAAACTGAGAGCACTTCGGAAGGCATTAGACCTGGCCTGAAGGTGCATCGCAAGCTGCAGAACAAGTTGATGAGACCTCAATTGTGTCAATGATAGATGCTCTAACCCAAGCTGCATAGCACGAAAGCCTGCAAGGCTGTCCTCTGAGGTCTTCTTTGCATCAGTGATATCAAGTAGGAGCTAAGCTGAAGCAAGTCTTTCTGCTTTAAGTTGAGACTGAAGAAGTTGAACTGATTGAGGCAGCAACTGCACTGAGTTTGTCTCTTAGCTGCTGGTAAGTAGCTTCAACTCCCTGTCTTCATCAAGACATGACCTTGGGGTCATCTCGCTCTCTTCAAGATGGTTTGGCTCACTATCTTCCCTAAACTTCTGCCTGGCACAAGAGATATGACTTTGAAAGATCAACAAGGAGAAACATAACAGGTTTCACAATTATATAAGCAATTAAAAGGATTTGTTCTGCATAAGGAACATGTTTTTACAACTACAATTTAAAACTAGTAGTTGTTGCAAACATCCAATCAGATGTAAACACCAAAGCAAACAGCAGTGGAGGAAATGATGCATATCCAAATCTATACTAGAACAAAGTTTGAAGGCTTGAGAAGGATGAACGTACATTAAATGTTAACCCGGGCTGGACAAACCCTTCTCCATGTCGATGGAAGGATAATCCAAGAAATTCCCGAAAGAAACTTCTTTATAAGCATTACCTTTATTTTGCATTTTGTAAAGAGTAAATACAGATCAAACAATATTGGAAGAAATAGAGGATAATGAAGCTCAGATGCAGAGTGATGATACATAATCAAATAGCTATTAATTAAGTACATCGTTACAAGGCAAAAGGTAGTGAGAAGAGGAATGCAGACATCAACGTGTGCAGTGGCATTGGCTTTATTCAACATTTTGGTAAGAGTAAATATAGATCTGATAATTTGGAGAAAGTGGAGGGCAGGGCAGATAAGATGTAGAGTAATGCTAGACAATCAACTATCTCGCAATGCAATTACAGTAATACTACCACCATCCGTTATTACTTGTTGCTCAAATGGATGTATCTAGCACTATTAACTTCTAAATACATCCAATTGAGCAACAATTAATTCGATACAGAGGGAGTACATGACAAGAGTTACTTACATGAGCAATCCAAAACTTCATAACCATTGTGTTAATTCTACATTTATCTAAGAGTAAATATAGATCTTATAATTTCGAGCAAAGGGAGGATAAGGAAGCAAACATTTACAGTGATACTACATATTCAAACAACAATGAATGTAAGTACGCTGACAAAGGGCAAGAGGTACTGACAAGAGCAATGCAGTGCCTACTATTGTTGTGAGATCCTATGATCCTTTGAGAAAGGAGATTCATCTGAAATTAGTTTTCATACAAGAGAGAAGGTAAGGCACATGCAGAAATGTAGGAGTTCAAATTTTGAATTGATATCATAGACAGTACCTGACGCTGGGCTCTCTATAGTTCTAATAGGGGTCTGGCCAGTGGAGTAGGGGTAAAGTGTGGTACAATTGGGCCTGTGTTTTCTGTGGCTGCTTATCTATCTGATTTAACATGTATCACTACCATTTCCAAATACCTAGTTTGTACTCCTTAAGGATCTGCACTCACCCTCTTCCTTTTGGACATCTATTACGAAAGAACAACATTTGACTCCAAAAACATAGTATGATGACACATGGAATAGGTACAGAAAATGGATAGGTAAGGCATATACTAATATATGATGCTTAAACTAAGCAGATGGTGGTGTAACAAAGTACAAGTAATGCAAGAGGACATATGGAAAATATGTGCGACCAATTCAACCTCTCCAAGTTAGAGCAGGCACCTTGATGGGTGAATAAGATAGGACATCCTCCACCATGCCAACTTTGTTAGCCAGTGGATTGTTTTGCAATATTCCTCTCGTGCCCCCATTGTCATATTCATTTTCATAATGTTCGATACCTGACATGCATGAAAACATAAAAAATAAGTGTGATTATCTTTGTAATGCAGAAGTGATTCTAATCCAATACTGCCTCCCTGTAAACCCCTTTGTGCTATCTCTGCAATTCTTCAAAGAGATGCCATGCATGCTGTAATTTGGTGTGTGCATTAATGTAGTGTGGCCTACTACTCAAAATATGAGAGCTTCAGAAGTGATGATACTTCGCAGATGACAGCTTCAACATATAGTAAAGAAGAACAAGTCGACCTGACCTGACAGATTCAAGATATACTATGGGAGAACAACTCGACCTGACCAGTCGACCGCAAATGTCTCTGCTACTGTTCCCAATAAGGAACATACTTATTAAAGAAGAAGAGTAGAGGATCATGTTAAAGAAGAGCAGAAGAGCAAGCAGATTGAAGATATTACAAGTCTTTCTATACAATGCATGTTGCCCACCCATGATGAACTAGAGCTCACAGATAAATACTATTCCTTCCGGTCTCTCCATATGTGGCTCACATGCATTTCGAAACTAAAGTAGGAACATTTAGCTGACCAATTAAACATGTCTCAGTTTTACTACTATCAACATATTATCATATTTGAATTTGTACAACTAAGCTTGTTTAGCTTGATGTGTGGAGCAGTGCTATTATGACACGAATCACGTAGGCTGATCGTGGTCATCATAAAATGGGGAAACGTAAGCATGATGAATATAGTGTTGACCTTGCAGTGGCATGGTAGATCTGAAGCTGCAAACCGCGCAAAGGGTACTTAGCAACCGATGTTTGCTTTGAAATAACAACTAAGATTTGGTATGGACAAGAAAGTACAGTCAACAAGTGACAATGAAATGCAATTCTTGCTGCCTCTCTATATGTCGCAACATGCATTTGGAAACTCAAGTGGGACATTTAGCTCACCAATTAAATGTGTCTGTTAACTAATATCACTATCATATCACAATCATATTTGGACAACTAAGCTTTGGAATTATGAGTATTGTGTTGTTTAGCTTGAAGGGTGGAGTATGGCTAGTACGACAAAAAGCACCTACGCAGATCATAGTAGTGTAGAGAAAAGGGGAAACCCTAAGCATCACGAGTAAAATCAGGAAAGTGGAACTAGCTGGAACATGTGGGCTTGTATTGCCGGTACGGCTAGAAAGGCTTCGCCCCCAACAGGGGCAACTCTATTCAACTAAAGGCATAATACTGTTACTATTAGTCTAGACTCTCAAAGATGACATAGCTCCTAGCATTTCCAGGATATTATGGCAGACCATCTAGAATAGTTGAAAGCATCCATCTTAAGCGTCCCAACAGACCCGTCGACTGCAAATGTCCCTAATCCACTTCCCGATAAGGAACATACTGTACTACTCCCTCCGTTCCTAAATATAAGTCTCTTAGAGATTCGAATGCGGACTACATAAGGAGCAAAATGAGTGAATATACACTCTAAAATATGTCCATATATATATATACAGCCATACGTACTTCTGATAGAGGCGAGGGTGTCCCGATGTTTCGATGAGATAGCTATCCTTTTCTGAGGGAGTCGACTTTGACGATCCGACTACGAACGTGCGAAGACATCGCGCCTTAGCAATTGATAAACCAACTTCCGAGGGGTTATTGACCACGCCGGAGCACGATCAACCTGACCACGAGGGTCTATTTCCTGCGAGCAAACGAAGAACAAGCAAGAAACTGAGATTGCAATCTGGATATTGCGAATAAGAGAGGAAAGATTTATTAATGAAGGTGGGGCTCTGTGACGTCTTGGTCTGGTCGTTGAACATAAACGAAGTATGCGAAGTTGCGGCTATGGCGAACTTTTCATCTAAAAAAACCCAAAGTCTAAACGATGCCCTATGGGCTGTTTATATGGAGGAAGAGGGGGGAATTTCATGGCCCTTGGGGAAGGGGTCTGAAACCAACCCTATCTCTTGTTTCCCACACATACAGACTCTAAAAACTGCATATATTCAAGTATTTCGAAAATACATGGGCCTGGCCCAAAAATAAGGTGTCGCAGCACCTAGAATAGCCTCCGGACGAAAATTATGAAGTGGCATCTTGTATATTTTGTCCAAGGCTTCATGCACTCATTATGGTGGCTTCAAAGTCCTGAAATCATCACTTGAAACTCTGCTCTTGTCTTACTTGCGCATGCCATCAACTTGATGCTTGTTCTTGCTCCAATGTTCATCCTTCTCCAAGCTAGGCCCTTCATTTGTAAGCAAAACAAATGTATCCAATTTAGGCAGCATCATATTCTCATGAACATTAGAATCATTACCAAGAGACGAAAGTACCTGGTAATTTAATTGGCGTGCGCAAGCTCTAGTAATCGGTCCAGTATGTAAAGTAGCAGGGGCTGTGGGTGTAACAATGGTATTGATGTCCTCATCATCCTCCCCTTCTTGAAATGAACTCGTCCTCGATGGAAGCTCATCTTCCTCGCCCAAATAAGGCTTCAAATCTGCAATGTTAAAAGTGGGACTAACCCCAAAATCTGCAGGCAGCTCAAGTTTATATGCATTATCATTTATTTTCTCTAACACCTTAAAAGGACCATCAGCACGTGGCATTAGCTTTGATTTGCGCAAATCAGGAAATCTATCCTTACGCAAATGTAACCAAACAAGATCTCCAGGTGCAAACACAACATATTTTCTACCCTTATCTCCAGCAACTTTATATTTAGCATTCATACGCTCAATGTTTTCCTTAGTTAACTCATGCATTTTTAAAATCAATTTAGCACGTTGTTTAGCATCAAAATAAACCTTCTCCGAAGATGGAATAGGCAACAAATCAATAGGTGCACAAGGTAGGAAACCGTACACAATTTCAAAAGGGCACATCTTAGTAGTAGAATGCAATGAACGATTATAAGCAAATTCAATATGATGCAAGAATTCTTCCCACATTTTATTATTATTCTGCAAAACAGCCCTAAGCATAGTAGACAATGTTCTATTTACTACTTCAGTTTGTCCATCAATTTGGGGGTGACAAGTAGTACTAAAAAGCAGTTTAGTCCCCAACTTAGCCCATAAACATCTCCAAAAGTGGCCAAGAAATTTAGTATCACAATCTGAAACAATAGTATTTGGCACACCATGCAAGCGCATAATTTCACGAAAGAACAAATCAGCAACATTAACAACATCATCGCTTTTATGACATGGTATAAAGTGTGCCATTTTCGAGAATCTATCCACGACAACAAATATGCTATCCCTCCCATTCTTTGTTCGAGGTAAACCTAAAACAAAGTCCATAGATATATCCTCCCAAGGAACACTAGGTACAGGCAAACGCATTTATAAACCATGAGGGTCGTGACTTAGCTTTTTGACATGTAGTGCAGCGAGCAACAAAACGCTCAACATCCCGTCTCATCTTTGGCCAAAAGAAATGTGTAGCAAGTACGTCCTCCGTCTTCTTCACGCCAAAGTGTCCCATTAGTCCTCCTCCATGCGCCTCCTGCAACAACAAAAGACGAACGGAGCTAGCTGGAATGCATAGCTTGTTAGCACGGAACACAAATCCATCATTAACGACGAACTTGTTTCACGTTCTTCGTTCTTTACAATTCTGCATTACATCTTTAAAATCAGCATCATGCACATATTGATCTTTGATGGTCTCCAAAACAAATATTTTTAGGTCAAGTTGTGAAAGCATAGTATAGCGACGATACAATGCATCAGCAATAACATTTTCTTTACCCTTCTTCTGTTTAATAACATAAGGGAAAGTCTCAATGAATTCAACCCATTTAGCATATCTACGATATAGTTTAGCCGACTTTTAATATGTTTCAAAGATTCATGATCAGAATGTATAACAAATTCTTTGGGCCATAAATAATGTTGCCATGTCTCTGAAGTCCGAACAAGAGCATATAATTCTTGATCATAAGTAGAATAATTCAGACTAGGCCCACTCAATTTTTCAGAAAAGTATGCAATAGGTTTGCCATCTTGTAATAGCACACCTCCTAATCCAATTCCACTAGCATCACATTCAAGCTCAAAAGTCTTATTAAAATTAGGAAGTTGGAGTAAAGGAGCATGTGTCAACTTATCTTTCAATACCATGAAGGCTTCTTCCTGTGCGGTACCCAAAACAAAAGGCACATCCTTCTTTGTAAGATCATTGAGAGGTGCAGCAATGGTGCTAAAATCTCTCACAAAACGCCTATAGAATCCAGCAAGGCCAAGAAAACTCCTCACTTGTGTAACCGTCTGGGCTGCGGCCAACTCTCAATAGCTTCAATCTTGCCTTTATCAACTTCAATTCCCTGTGGAGTAACAACATAGCCAAGAAAAGATACTCTGTCGGTGCAAAGGTGCACTTCCCAAGGTTACCAAACAAACGTGCATCCCGTAGAGCAATAAAAACAGCACGTAAATGTTCCAAATGTTCTTCCAAAGATTTGCTATAAATTAGTATATCGTCAAAATAGACTACCACAAATTGTCCAATGAAAGCACATAAAACTTCGTTCATTAATCTCATGAAAGTACTAGGTGCATTAGTTAACCCAAAAGGCATGAGTAACCACTCATATAAACCAAACTTAGTTTTAAATGTTGTTTTCCATTCATCTCCCAATTTCATACGAATTTGATGGTATCCACTACGCAAATCAACTTTGGAGAATATTGTAGAGCCACTCAATTCATCAAGCATATCATCTAGCCTAGGAATGGGATGACGATAACGAATAGTAATATTATTAATGCCTCTACAATCAACACACATACAAGATGTACCATCCTTTTTAGGCACTAGTATAATAGGAACAGCACAAGGACTAAGAGATTCGCGTATATAACCATTGTCGAGCAGCTCCTGTACTTGACGCATAATCTCCTTCGTCTCCTCTGGATTGGTACGATACGGTGCACGGTTGGGTAGCGATGCACCGGGAATTAAGTCAATTTGATGCTCAATCCCTCGAATAGGTGGTAATCCTGGTGGCACATCTTGTGGAAAGACGTCAGTGAACTCCTGCAAAATGTTAGTGACAGCAGGGGGCAAGGAGGATGGCATGTCCTCAAATGAAAATAATGCCTCTTTGCACACAAAAGCATAGCAAACAGATTTGCTGAAATCTAGCTCATCAATATCAGATTTTGTGGCAAGTAAACATGCACTTTCAATTTAATTTCAGAAGCAACACTAGATGGTTTATTATTAGGTTTCATTTGCTGCTCAAATTCTTTTGCCACAATCTGATTTTCACTCTTATTTTTCTCCTGTTTTGCTTTATTAGCTCTATTAATATCATCTTTCAAAATGGAATCAGGAGTCATAGGAAGCAAAGCAATATTTTTATCCTTATGAACAAGAGTATACTGATTGTTTCTACCATGGTGTACAGAATTTGTATCAATTGCCATGGTCTACCAAGTAATAAGGAACATGCTTGCATAGGTACCACATCACAGTCAACATAATCAGCATATGTAAAGATACTAAAATGCACACGAACCGTACGTCTTACCTTAACCTTGCCACTGTTGTTGAACCATTGAATGTAGTAAGGGTGTGGATGTGGTCTTGTGGTGAGAGATAGCTTCTCCACCATCTCCATGCTAGCCAAGTTGTTGGAGCTCCCTCCATCTATGATGACGCGAACAGAACGTTCCTTCACAACTCTCTTTGTATGGAACAAATTATTCCTCTAATTTTGCTTAGCTTGTGTGACCTGCACATGCAAAACATGTTGAGAAACTAAACATTCATACCTGTCAGCGTCTTCAGGAGCCATGTATTGCGTCTCATGATCAGAATCATCTCCACCGTGTTCTTCACGTGTAATAAGAGCCAAAGTCTCCTCATCATAGTCACTAGCGGACTCATACCCACCATCCTCAATAGCAATCATCACACGCTGAGATTTGCATTCTTTCGCATAATGACCTCTTCCCTTACAACGACAACAAATAATATCACTTGTGTGCCCTGTTGATGCCATGGAAGAAGAAGAGCTCTGTGGAGGCCTGGCAGGTGTGCTCTTCGCAGATAGTGGTGGTTGTGCCTGCTTTCTTGTATCACGGCTGGAGGTGGCACCTGATGGAGGTGCTGGTGCAGTGGAAGTAGAGGATGCACATGGTGTCCATGATGAAGGTCGACCTGCAGAAAAGTTAGTTCCCGCCAATGCATATCGATCCTACACTTCACGTTCAGCTTTACAAGCAAGATGGAATAAACGAGTGATATTATTATACTCCTTATACTGTAGAATGGTCTGAATCTCTATTTAATCCACCCATAAAACATGCAAGAATAGCCTCATTCTCCTCAACAATACCACATCTAATCATGCCAGTTTGTAATTCCTGATAATATTCTTCTACAAAAAAAATTCCTTGTCTTAAACGCTGCAATTTTTGAAGTAATTCACGTTGATAATATGGTGGAACCCAACAAGTACGCATAGCAGGTTTCAAAGCAGCCCAGATAGCTGGAATAGGATATAATCTACATTGTTCAGACCACCAAACACATGCAAAGCTAGTGAAAGCACAAACAGCAGCAGGAACACGTCTCTCCTCAGGATAGATTAAACATGTAAATCGTTGTTCAGTTTCTAACTCCCAAGTAAGATATATATCAGGAACATATCTACCCTCAAATGGTGGAATATTCAATTTTAGTTTAGGAAGATGGTCATGTACCTCAAGTGGTGGTGCAGCCCCTACCGTTGCGATGATATGCATGAGGACGACCAGGTGGTGCTGGTAGTTGCACGTAGTTCTGATTTTGGTCAACCTCATCCTCGTAATGGTCCTCCACCTCTGCAGTAGCAGCAGGAGCTACAGAAGCACCAACAGCAGCACCAGAAGTTTGACCAGGCTCAAGGGGAACGCGCTGTGCTCGTCCCACTTGATTTGGAAGGCGATTTTGTTGTTGCTGTAGAGGTGCGACAGGTGCAGCGGACGGTGGTTGTGGAAGACGCGCGAGCAATTCATTAAACTTGTTATCGAGCTTTGTTTCGAACGCCTTCTCAATGCCATCTATCTTCTCCATGGCCTCTTCAAATCTGTTTAGCACATCTTCCACCTGTCCACTCATCATTTGCTGAAACTTATCATGTAACTCTTTGTTCGTCATGTTCTCCTAGTCAGTCTCGTCGGCTTGTGATCCTGGCATGGTTAGCAGCAATAGAAGCATACAAGAATATGATCCTACAGACTACTAGAAAATGGCGGTGGTGGGGTGTCACAAATCCGTCAAGTAAACCTCAAATTCTTACCAGTTCTTACCCAGCAGCAGGTGGTGAACGGCAATCGTTGTAGTCAAAACTCTCAAAGCTTGGATAGAGCGATTACCAGGGAGAGTCAAACGCACGACGTAGATTTATGTGGAGCTAGGAAGGCTTATAATATGGTAGCAAAAAGGGTCAGCAATAACAATTTCAGAGATGCAAAGTTGAATAAACGCTCAACGACAGTACTGTGCCGGTCCTAGGCTAGACCGTGCTAGAGACGCGAGCCTAGAACACTAACAAAATCACGGCGCTGCACGTAAACAAGGGAAAAGCACACTCTGGAATTTTTTTCCCCTCTGGTTTTTTTCGCGCTCTTTTTTTTGCGAAAAATCACTATAATGGCGAGTGTCTCAAAACACTTCCCAGGTCAAAATGACAGGATGGGCACGAAATTTTTTGACTATTTTTTTGGAAATTAGGGCAGCGACGACGAAAAAGTGCGACAAAAAATCACTATGATGGCACGTGGCTCAAAAGACTCAGAAACGCCTAAAAATAGGATAGGGAAAAATATTTTTGGTCGCCGAAATTTTGGCCTAAAAACTGCCCGGGAGTCTCCAGACTCGTATGACCAGAAATTTTGGCCGAATTTTTTGCCAAATTTTTTCCGAAACCTACTCACGGAAGGAAACGCGAATCGGAAAATAGATGGATCTCAGAAACAAACCTAATATGAAAAGAACTCAGATTGGTGGTGGATATATGGTTGTAGGATATGGCAGCGGTGGTGGTATATGGTAGCGGTAGTGGTATATGGATACGGATCAGTGGTGGTATATGGATATGGATTGGTGGTGGTATATGGATACAGATTCAGAGCGGTGGCGGATAAGCGGTGGTGGTAGATGGCAGGGGCGATGATGATGGTGCGGCGGCGGCATGACAACTTATGACCAAAACTCGAAACTCTAAAAGACTAGACTCTAAGACCAGCAACTAGACACGACGATGCAACCGCAAATTCAACAAAGCAAAAACCCTAAAAAGATTATTCAAAGGCTCAGATTGGTTCGGATATGATAAACTAACCCTAATTTTTTATGGCTTTTTCGTCGACTGTAGGTATGAAGAACAGACGCGATCTAAACATCGAAAAACTGTAAAATCTCACCGAGCAACCTGGAAATCTGATACCACTTGATAGAGGCGAGGGTGTCCCGATGTTTCGATGAGATAGCTATCGTTTTCTGAGGGAGTCGACTTTGACGATCCGACTACGAACGTGCAAAGACATCGCGCCTTAGCAATCGCTAAACCAACTTCCGAGGGGTTATTGACCACGCCGGAGCACGATCAACCTGACCACGAGGGTCTATTTCCTGCAAGCAAATGAAGAACAAGCAAGAAACTGAGATTGCAATCGGGATATTGTGAATAAAAGAGGGAAGCTTTGTTAATGAAGGTGGGGTTCTACGACGTCTTGGTCTGGTCATTGAACACAAACGAAGTACGCGAAGTTGCAGCTATGGCGAACTTTTAATCTAAACAAAACCCAAAGTCTAAACGATGCCCTAAGGGCTGTATATATGGAGGAAGAGGGGGGAATTTCGTGGTCCTTTGAGGAGGGGTCCGAAATAAACCATAAATCTTGTTTCCCCACACATATGGACTCTAAAAACAGCCTATATTCAAGTATTTCGGAAATACATGGGCCTGGCCCAAAAATAAGGTGACACAGCACCTCTGGACGAAAATAATGAAGTGGCATCTTGTACATTTTGTCCAAGGCTTCATGCACTCATTATGGTGAATTCAAAGTCCTGAAATCATCACTTGAAACTATGTTCTTGTCTCCCTTGCGCATGCCATCAACTCCATGCTTGTTCTTGCTCCAATGTTCATCCTTCTCCAATCTAGGCCCTTCATTTGTAAGCAAAACAAATGTATCCAATTTAGGCAACATCATATTCTCATGAACATTAGAATCATTACCAAGAAACAAAAGTACCTGGTAATTTAATTGCCGTGCGCGAGCTCTAGTAATCGGTCCAGTATGTATAGTAGGAGGAGCTGTGGGTGTAACAATGGTATTGATGTCCTCATCAACTTCTTATTGGAATATCTAAAAAGACTTGTGTTTTACCAAAAAAGGATTTCACCCTGATTTATAAATAAAGCAACGATGGACAATACCCGGTCCAAACACACGCCACCATAACACACGCACGCAAGGCAGTTTAGGAACGGAGGAAGTAATATACTTATTAAGAAGAACATAAGAGTAACATGATAACAAAGAGCAAGCAGATTTTAGATAATACAATGTGTGTTGCCCACCCATGATGAACCAGAGCGCACAGAGAAATACTATTCCTTCCGGTCTCTCCATATGTGGCCCACATGTATTTCGAAGCTAAGGTAGGAACATTTAGCTGACCAATTAAACATGTCTCAGTTTTACTACTATCACCATCATATCAGATTCGAATTTGTACAACTAAGCTTGTTTAGCTTGATGGGTGGACCAGTGCTATTACGACATGAACCACGTAAGCTGGTCGTGGTCATCATAAAAAGGGGAAACCATAAGCATGATGAGTATAGTGTTGACCGTGGTAGTGGCATGGTAGATTTGAAGCAGCAAACCGTGCAAAGGGTACTTAGCAACCAATGTTTTCTTTGTAATAACAACTAAGATTCGATATGGAAAAGAAAGTACAGTCAACAAGTGACAAAGAAATGCAATTCCTGCTGTCTCTCTATATGTCGTGACATGCATTTGGAAACTCAAGTGGGACCTTTAGCTAACAAATTAAACATGTCTGTTAACTAATATCAATATCATATCACAATCATATTTGAACAACTAAGCTTTGGAATTATGAGTGTTGTGTTGTTTAGCTTGAAGGGTGGAGTGTTGCTAGTACGACAGAAAGCACCTACGCAGATCATAGTAGGGTAGATAAAAGGGGAAAACCCTAAGCATCAAGATTAAAATTAGGAAAGTGGAACCAGCTGGACCATATGGGCTTGTATTGCCAGTATGGCAAGAAAGGGTTCGAAAAGGCTTCGGCCCCAAAAGGAGAAGCTTTATTCAACTGAAGGCACAATACTGTTACTATTAGTCTAGACTATGAAAGACAACATAGCTCCCAACATTTCTCGGATATTATGGAAGACCATCTAGAATCGTTGAAAGCATCCATCTAAAGCGACCCAATAGAACTGTCGGCTGCAAACGTCCCTTCTCCACTTCCCGATAAGGAACATACTGTACTACTCCCTCCGTTCTTAAATATCAATCTCTTAGAGATTCGAATGTGGACTACATACAGAGCAAAATGAGTGAATGTACACTCTAAAATATGTCTATATACATCTGTATGTAGTCCTTATTGGAATATTTGAAAAGAATTATGTTTTACCGAAAAAGGCTTTCGCCCAGCTTTATAATTGAAGCAACAATGAACAACACCCGGTACAAACGCACGCCACCACAACACACACATGCACCCAAGGCAGTTTAGGAATGGAGGAAGTAATATAATTATTAAGAAGAACATAAGAGGAACATGATAACAAAGAGTAAGCAGATTTTAGATAATACAATGTGTGTTGCCCACCCATGATGGACCAGAGCGCACAGAGAAATGCAAATCCTTGTTGTCTCTCTATATGTGCCACACATGCTTTTCGAAACGAATAGAGGAACATTAGCTGACCAATTAAACGTTCTCTGTATTAGTAATATGAGCATCATGTCAGATTTGTATGTCAACAACTAAGCTTTGGAATTATGAGTGGCATGTTGTTTCGCTTGATGGGTTGAGGACATGAGGAGCAGTGCTGGCACGACACGAAGCACCTACGATGATGGTAATCAATATAAAGGGGGAAAACCATAATATTTACGAGTATAGTGACCGTGCCATGGCGGATCTGAAGGTGCAAACCGGACAAAGGCTACTTCGAAACCAATGTTTGCTTTCAACTAGCCACTACGCTTTGGTATGGACAAGAAAAGTACAGCAAACAAGTTACGATCTATTTTCCGGGTGAGATCAATAACTTAAGCAGATATGAAAGAGTACCACCTCTCTTGTGACGTCGTGTAGGCCCCTGCTGATACGTCGAGGGTGCTGAGCGTGCGATGGTTGCCGGCGGCACGGAAGAAGACTTTAGACGGCAGACGGCTGGGTCGGGGGATAAATCATGTTGCCGTGGACGAGGCAGCCGTAGGAGTAGTAACGGCAAGGAGGATGATGGGGTAGGCGTGGCGGCTCCGGCGCCATGGATGAGAGACGTCCATCTCTTGTAGTGGACGACGGGGTAGGGGTAGCGGCTCCGGCAATGTGGAGGATGGGGTGGCGGACGGAGGAGGCTGGACGGAGTGTGGAGGTTGTTGTGGCGCCGACGGTGTATAAATGGCAAAATGGAGGGGGAGGGGATCACAAACTTTGGGACACGCTTGTCTAAAATGTGGGAAAGTTACAAACTTAGGCCCCGTTTAAAATTTCGGACATCTGGTCGGATGGGGATAGGATGGTTATCTCGCATCTCCCCAATATTTGAAGATAGCGACTTCAGGCGAGGAGAGGGTGTTTTTCCGCCGACGGTTGGCGCCCACGGTGTATGAACAGGGCTGATAGGTAGGACGGTTGTGTCACATATGATGGAAGTTACACACCTAGCCATATTTAAAATATTTGCCAACATCGATTTCGGACAAGGAGAGTTTTTTTTGCCGCCCATGTGTATGAATGAGAAAATTGAGGGAGGGAGAGAGAGGTCTTTCGGACGAGTTTGAATCAAATGTGTGTTTGCCACCCATGTTTGGCACCCACCGTGTCTGAATGGGGAGACAGGCGGTTGTGTCACGTCTGATTAAAGTTACTAGTCTACCCCTATCGACAGCAGCGGAAATCAGGTCGATTAGCATGTGAAGTGTCAAGGGTAGACAGTAATTTCCATCTCGCAAACACTTGCTTCGGGCAGCCGACAAATGATAGTTGGTTTTTTGCGGCTTCATTCAAAATTTGGGAGAATTAGCATTCACGTTTACCCTGGCACCTGACAACTAAATTCAAATCCAATTTGTACTCGATTACAAATATCCATACATCATTCTATGTTTTGTTATTTATTTCTTCAAAACCATGACAAAGATTTATTCCACCTTTATATATGAATATGATTTATAAATGTCATGATCTTCGAATTCAGTAGGTTGGATACACTTTGAGTCAAACAGTTATTTCATCCAGTAAAATATGCTCACACGAAAAACAGTTCACCTTATGTCAATCATACAAGTACTGAGGATTACCTCTCCTAAAAAAATTTAGATCGTTACAACACATGGACAACAAAGGGGGTCTTACAACATAATCCATTTAGAGACATGACACAACATGCAAGTATACTAATCTAATGACAATTTCAACTGGTATCTAAAGAAGAACTGGGATTACCCTCGGCTTCAGATAGTGGAAGCAACAGGACCTCCTCCATCTTCAAATGGAACATTCTTACTTCCTCCAATTCTTGGGTTGCTTGCATAATGTGGGCAGCTAATTGCATAATTTCCAGCCTCAAGATCAAGATTACCTCATTCATGGCAGCCACACCATCTCTTTTTGCCTCTAGTAGAGCCTCAAGAACTACAAAATCTGTGCTCATACTGCTCTCCAGCGGTATTGCGTCTTAACTGCTACCATCTGGTAACGTGGATGGTGCACTGCTTCCACAAATAGATTCTAGGGTTGTACATTGTGTCCTAGTGTGAAAGACATCATGAATGGTTTCCGCTGGACATAAGTAAGAGATAGTTATCGCATGATCCAGGCAGTAAGCTTACATGGTAGACAACAAATGAGTTATTGCCGAGGATGGCAAGCTATATTTAAATGGTTTGCTGCAGCATCAACTGAAAACAAATTAAAACGGTAAGATGAAACTAGGGATGTAAGTGGCAAATAAATGGCATCGCAAGTCCCATCTAGTTAGTTTTTGCTAGCTCGCTAGTTCATTTTCCTAAAGAAAACCTTTTGAACTATCATACCATTAGTCGACTTTAAATGGGATTAAAGGGACCCAGTTGACATCCCTAGATGAAAGGCAGTGTACCACCGCTATATTTAAGTTGCCCAGGCATCTAAGCAGTCACTACTAGGGAAAATCTTATACACAGAAGCTTACCAGTAGCGATGTTCATAAACAAGTGCTACTGCTATGTACCGGCAGCGCATTGTGTACAAGACCGCTATTACTTTATAAGTAGTAGTAGCGCGTGCCACGCAAAAAGCGCTACTACTACAACTGCCACACCGTTGCCGGCAGGCTAGCTATATTAGTAGCGCTGGTACATAGCCAACGCTGCTGCTATTGGTTTTAGTAGTAACGCTCTTCCTTGGAACGCGCTACTGCTATGGGTGACTTATCCCCAAATTTTCCTCCCCCGCGCCCCGACCATCTTCTTCCTCCCCTCACTCCCCACTCCCTCGCTCCTCCGCCGCCACCACATTGTCGTCGCCACCGCATTGCCGCCGTCGTCCTCGGTATGCCCTCCTCCCTCCTCCTCCCACCGCGCGCTCCTCCCTCCTCCTCCGGCCGCCCCTCCTCCCTCCTCCTCCTCCTCCGGCCGCCCCCTCCTCCCTCCTCCTCCTCCTCTCTCCT
>NC_057796.1:171055568-171061224 GCF_018294505.1 Triticum aestivum
GCTCCCTCCTCCCTCCCTCATCTCTCCTCACTCTGTTCTTGCATAGAGTGGATTTTTTTAGTAAATTAGTAAAAAATTAAACTAGCTAGGTTAACTATAGGATGGCTAGCTAGGTTAACTAGTTTAGTTAGGTTAATGATCTAGGTTAACTAACTAGGTTATTCATAGTAAGTGCTTAATATAACTAGTTTATTTATAGCAAGTACTTAATAGAACTAGTTTATTTATAGTAAGTGCTTAATAGAATTAGTTTATTTATAGTAAGTTCTTAATAGAATTAGTTTATTTATAGTGAGTGGTTAATATATTTTGTTTATGCAGAAATCAAGTTTGCCCCTGCCTCATCCCCACAGTCATCCCCATCGTACCTCTAGGTGAGATAACCAACTGATAATGTGTTGTAAATGTCGATGATGAAAATGGTAGTGTTATATAGTTTCCATGTCATTGATGTCGACGATGATGCATTCTGAATATAGAGGATGTGTTGGTGTTCTTGTTTGCAATGTGCCTCCGAGTGGCCTATGTTTTGCCGGAATGTTGATTCGTTTCTGTCCCTGCAAAATTCAGGCGCTCGATATGTCCTGTCTTTAGCAAAGGTCATGCCGAAATTTTTCATGAATTTTAGCATGACTTGTGCTACAATGTAGGGCATATCGAGTGCTTGTATTGCCAGAATGGGAATTCAATGATATTTCGGCAAAACATAAGGCATTTTTTGTATGTCATTGCTCGATATCTGTAACGGGTTAACTTTAGGTCTCTTTCGGCTCCTTGTTTGTCTTTTAGTGAGGGAGAGTGTCTGCATATATATATTTGAGAGAGAAAGAATGCCAACTATTGTCGTGGGGGTCGCTTCTCCTGTTCTCTTTGTGCTACACCTTTGTTATGCACTAGGGGAAGAAGGAGTAGCGACCAACATTGATGGTCAAAATGGTGAGGGAGTGTCCACCATATATGAGAGAAGAAGAATGCCGACTGCTGTCGTGGGGGTCGCTTCTCTTTCTTTTCCTTTTGCTAGATATTTGTAATGCACTAGGAAAAGGAAGAGTAGCGACCATCAGCGACGGTCGTAATATCAGAGAGGGAGTGCCCACCATATACGTGAGATGAGAGTTTCGGAAGGAAGACTCGACAGACCAACAATCAACACGTTGCATATTGAGTAATAGTGATATGTGTGTTGAGTTTCCTGGTAGTTTCCTTTGATCGATTTTCAATTAATGTTTCAACTATGATCATAGGAAATGTCTGACGACGAAAAGGATTTCGGTATGTGGGAATACTGCAAAGACGAGCGCGGCCTGTGCGACAGATATTTCCTAGTCGATGATAGGCGCTTCAGCATCAATCTGGATGAGAACTTCGAAGTGGATACAGTAAGTCACAACGACAAGTCTTTTTTCGTAATTAAGCATGATTTCTGCTTCTTTTTCTTCAACTTATAATTTTAATATTCTACTATTCTACTAGCGTATCCCCTGCCATGTAAGAATTTTTGTCTTGGATAAGATTGGTTTCAGTCATATGAAAACTATTAAGGTAAAGAGAGTTCACTTGAAGACCGAGCATGGTTATACTTTCGACGCAAAATTATACAGTGCAGACACCTGCACCTATTTTGAATGCAAAAGTTGGAGAGCACTATGCAAGGCTTATGCATTTGAGCGTAATATGCTTATCACCTTTGATATTCGTCCGGAAGATGATATTGAAGGCAATATCGACATTTTGGTCGATGTGCAGACGCCTCCAGTTCTACCATTATGTGAGTTTCTCAACCATATTTATGTCTTGGATATTGTTTATTCAAAAGTAGTTGACAACTAATTTCTATTGACAGCTTATTTCCAATCAAGGAAACATGTCCATCGCTTGGTAGACATGACCTACTACTATCCCGAGGCTGAACTAAACTGCGAGGAGATAACTCATTATGTTTCATGGCTTGAGGATCTTGATACTGTCAAGAGAAATTATTTTCCCGGATTTCAAAATCTTAGTACTCAAAACGTACGACCAATAGCGTGCATATTGAACTATGGTCACATCTATTTAGGAAAGATGGTAAGATATTTACTATTTGTCCTCGGTGCATCTTTTTGCATACATTATTTTTTAAGCTAAACTTCATTGCTAAGTATGTTACTATGATTTTCTTCAACAGGGACTGCCGATGATAGTTGTGCCTCATTGGATCGAGGCTAAAGGTCACATGAAAATGGTTAGCTTACGGCTAAGACATCCTATATTGCACATGAGTGCATTCAGGATTTCTAAAAGCGAGCAAGTATTACTAGTCAAAGACTGGAGCAAAATTGTGAAGGATCGCAGAGAAGTACTAGGGGTGGCAATCAGAAGCGCAGCCCACAATTAGGAGACAGGTTCATCTCCATGCTCCAATATGATGAATCAGGAGTGCTACACATGTTCTATGCTATTTTACCCGAGAGAGAGCAACATGAGTGATTAGCTAGCTAGAATGAGTTTGAAGATGATGATGTGCTACACTATGACTATGATGATTAAATAGCTAGTGTTGGTGGTAATGACTATGATGATTATTATTAGCTAGTGTTGGTGGTGATTAGATAGCTACACTATGACTATGATGATTAAATAGTGGTAATGACTATGATGATTATTAGCTAGTGTTGTTGGTGATGATATGATGCAAGAGTTTACATATTAATATGATGATGATGATGATGAGTTATTATATCATTGGGTGAAAGAACCGCGGATTAGTTTCAACTAGATGGATCCTAAGTGATCAAGTCATGGAATCCATCCACTTGAAACTAATCCGTGATTATTTAACCTAATGATTTAATAACTCATTATTATAATGTAAAAACAATCTCTAAATTGCTATTGTATGAAAACTTATATAAAGGTGTACGAATATGACATAAAATAAAAAAAATAGAATACGGAATAATAGTAGTAGCGCGGGCAGTGAGACGCGCTGCTAGTAATTACCAGTAGCGCTTGTTGCACGGCGCGCTAGTACTAAGTAGATATAGCAGTAGAGCGTGTTAACACACGCTACTGCTATCCTTTAGTTGTAGCGTTGTAGCAGTAGCGCGGTTACCCGCGCTACTGCTAGGCTTTTCCCTAGTAGTGAGTTGAAGTAATCTAAGGAAGCACTTAAACAGTGTGGCCTCATATAAACTACGAAGACAGTCTTGTGATGAAGTTCAAAGAAAAAGTTAAGGAGTCAGATGAATTAGGCATGCATTTCTTTATGATAGTATAGCAGGCACTGCTGACATATTGGCCAACTCAGGTATAGCCTAACAAGTAACAAACAAGCATTCGAATCAAGCAATACAGCAAAGCAGACAACTGAACTATTTGTAATTCTGTAGGATTACAGGTTCAGGGAACAAGCCAAGAAAGCAGCCCACACGCATTAAATTTCACATGTACTAAAGCACACTGGCTTACCATATGTTGTTGTGAAGCCTCGCCGTTGTTGCAATGTTCTTTGAAGATATCGTCAACATCCCGTGGTTGCAAATCTAGTTGTTGTAGTTTATTCTTCCACCTGTATTTAGGTAAAATTAATTTTAATCACATGCACTGGTTTGAATTGATCATCAATGGTTAATCTAAACTAATTAAAGAAGGGTGTGTGCTTACACGACAATATTTGTGCTTCACTCTATTCTTATGCTTGTTCGAGGTGCCAGCCCAAAAGAACAAATATTTTGCTTGATGGGGTTGACAGCTCCATAATAACAGAAGCATCAAATTAGTCATGCAACTTGGGAAGATCTAGAACGCACAAAAAAGTAATGAATAGAGGCTCGGAGCACTAATGTAATAGCTAGCATCGGAAAATGTAGGGTAAAACGAACAAAAAGCAATGGAACCAGAAGCTAGTTTGCTGATGTGTAATTAAGCATGGAGAACATAGAAGTAGCCTGATGTAACCAACAGGTGGCATCAGAACAAACCATTATCATACATATAGCATAAAAGAAGTAAAATAGTAGGCATCGATATCTTGGAAGTACAATAATACTTAGGACAAAACAAAAGCATTGTAACTATATGTGCAATGGTTTGTAATTTAGCACATGTAACATGTTCACTACCACACGTATGGCCCTATAGGTGCAAGAAGAATAATGCGTCTCATGAAAATTTGAATGATGCCCTGAAGAAATTCGAAGGTGCGGTGCTGATGCTAAGAAAGTGAACATAGGCGCCGGCCGTTGGATAATAGTACCTGATTATTGGCGGCGTATGTGTATCGTTGTCATACTTGAAAGCTAAGGATCGTCGATGTTGCTCGTGTTGTGGTTGAGTTTTGGCCGGCTGTCGCCATTGCTGAAGTGGCTCCGGTGCTTCGGTTGCGGCGCCTGTCGACATACAAGAAAGCTCATCTATGGTAAGTGAACAGTTCCATGATAAAGAAGAGAAAAACCTAAGGAGTACGAATTGAAATAACCTGATGAGGTTGTGGAGTCAGTAAAGCAGGGTCGGTGGAGTTGAATATGGCATCCGTGGAGCGGGTCCGGTGCAGTGGACGAAAGCGTCGACGAAGCACATCTGACGCGGTGTACAATGCTTTCGATGAGGTGGATTTGTTGCAGCGGACAAGGGCTTGTATGAAGGGCCAGCGATGTTGGGGACGAGGGAGTCGGTGAAGGGCCTACACTATGGTGGATGAGCGCGTCGGTGAAGCAGATCCGGTGCAGTGAACCATGATGGCGGTCAAGGGGATCTAGAGCAGTGGACAAGCCAGTCACTGAAGCGGCTCTGGTGAAGTGGTGAGTTGGCACTTGGGGGTTCTGTGGTGCGGAAAGTAGATCCGGCGGGGCGTGAGGTCCACTGCTGCGGCGGAGGACTAGATTTGCCAGCTTTTCGTGGTTGGGGGGAGGAGGCGGGGAGGGGAAGGGGGGAGGCTCTGGGGAAGAATATTGGGGGCAAAAGGGGAAAACAATGGAGTTACCAAAGCAACCCTTCTCCGTTCATGTGGTAGGGGTAAAACATGAATATCGCAGGGCTAAACTTTCAGGTGCGAGATATTTCGATGTGAGCGGGAAGTTGGAAAGCTTTTGGCGGCTGAACTTAAGTGTTCTGCTCTTGTACGGCCAACTATGATATCATGGCCGAGAATTTATTTGTTTTGCACGCAAAAAAGTGCAATTTTAGAAAATCAATGTCTCCAACTCGAAACTTAGATTGTCCATTCAATTCAAATATGGATCATTGAGCTAGTGGAAGAAAATACCATCATATGGTCGAATTCAAATGAAATTCCAAATGTGTTTATCCTAAATATGATGACAAAACAAAAAGTGTATGTGCATGAATAAAGTGGATGATTATAAGGTTTGAACATGCCCGTATGTGTATATCTCTAGGTTTGATATATGAATTTTAAATCATGAAATCCCGGCTTAAAAATGTACCTCTGTTTAAATGAATTACAAAAGCTAATAATGGAGTTGAATTCCAAATTCCAACCTTAGATTTGTAATTCGGGTACTTCAAAGTATATCACGCATGTTCAAAAGTATCGTTATCTCATAGTCCAAATTGTGAAATTGATCAACCATGAGTGCACACACTATTGACCATATATATCTCAATTACGCTTAAGTCTCTCACATATAGACACCTCACTTTTCATGTGAAGCCA
>NC_057796.1:171061417-171082311 GCF_018294505.1 Triticum aestivum
GGACAGCCGGACTATATACTTTAGCCGGACAGTTGGACTATGAAGATACAAGATTGAAGACTTCGTCACGTGTCCGGATGGGACTCTCCTTGGCGTGGAAGGCAAGCTTGGCAATACGGATATGTAGATATCCTCCCTTATAACCGACTCTGTGTAACCCTAGCCCCATCCGGTGTCTATATAAACCGGAGGGTTTAGTCCGTAGGACAACAACAATCACACCATAGGCTAGCTTCTAGGGTTTAGCCTCTACGATCTCGTGGTAGATCAACTCTTGTAATACTCATATCATCAAGATCAATCAAGCAGGAAGTAGGGTATTACCTCCATCGAGAGGGCCCGAACCTGGGTAAACATCGTGTCCCCCGCCTCTTGTTACCATCCGGCTTAGACGCACAGTTCGGGACCCCCTACCCGAGATCCGCCGGTTTTGACACCGACATTGGTGCTTTCATTGAGAGTTCCACTGTGCCGTCACCGTAAGGCTTGAAGGCTCCTTCGATCATTGGCAACGATGCGATCCAGGGTGAGGTTTTCCTCCCCGGACAGATCTTCGTATTCGGCGGCTTCGTACTGCGGGCCAACTCGCTTGGCCATCTAGAGCAGATCGAGAGCTACGCCCCTGGCCATCAGGCCAGGTCTGGAAACTTGAACTATACTGCCGACATCCGCGGAGACTTGATCTTTGACGGATTCAAGCCCATGTCAGGTGCGCCGCACAATCACGGCGAGCATGATTTAGCTCTGCCGTCGGACAGTGCTCGGGAGATCACACCTGTGACTACTCCGACCGTCAAACCGGAGCAGATTGCGTCATCCGAGGACGGGTGGATGGACCCCGCCTCAGAGGCCGCACACTCAGTGGCGATAGAGCCGAATACTGACTTCACCTCCTACAAGGCCCATGTTGTCGAACCGTTGGATTCGTCCCCGGCCGCGGGCCCCGAACCACTTCTGTCGGTGCCTACCGAATCTGATCGGGCACCGATCTTGGAGTTTTCCTCCGCGGATATCTTTCAGCACTCGCCCTTGGGCGATGTGCTAAACTCATTGAGGTCTCTCTCCTTGTCAGGAGACCCTTGGCCGAACTATGTCCGGCTAGAATGGGATGCGGACGACGAAGAAATTCGCTCCCCACCCACCACCCACTTAGTAGCCACTTTCGACGATTTAACCGACATGCTCGATTTCGGCTCCGAAGAAATCGACGGTATGGACGACGATGCAGGAGACGAACAGGAGCCATCGCCCACAGGGCGCTGGACAGCCACTTCATCACATGATATATACATGGTGGATACACACAAAGAAGACAATGATGAGGAACGGGAGGATGCAGCGAAGGATAACCCCCTCGAGGAGCAACCAAAGCGACGACGCAAACGCCACTCCAAATCCCGCCTCAGCAAAAACAGCGATAACAGCGCAAGAAAGAATGAGACCCCGATCGACTCCAAAACAACAGAGCAGGATGAGCCAGCGGACGGCGAACATAGTACGGAGCCACTGTCCGATCACGGCGACACCGAGGGTAGAAATCATCAACCTGTCTCCGGAGAGGAGAATAGTCTGGATGACGATGCACCATCATCCCGGAAAGGAACTTGGAATAAGAGAACCTCCACAGAAGGCTTATTTCCACCGCGAGGAGTCATAAGAAGCAGAAACAAAGGCTTACGGCCGCGCAAAATACACTCATCAGTAGACGGAACAATGTGCTGGACACTGCTGAAAACTACGATGGCAGTCGCCACACAAAGAGTTACCCAAAGCGCAAGCTGCTGCCTGAATTCAATGACGAGGCCTTAGAGCCTACGCAGCCAAAAATAAAACGGCCGACCGGTCGGATCGACCACCTCGTGGCCGCGCTAGGGCGGCTAACGAGGCCACACATAAGTCAGCACACGATTCACGTGAGGACTTGCATCAAAAAGCCGGCATGAACAGATCCATCTACGGATCTAGGAAGCGCGCTCCAGCGTAGAATCAAAACCGAACACTACAACAGCCAGAACGCCATGACACATCCAAATATAGGGGTGCCGCGCACCCCCTATGCTTCACCGATGAGGTGCTGGATCACGAATTTCCAGAGGGATTCAAACCCGTGAACATAGAGGCGTACGACGGAACGACAGACCCTGGGGTCTGGATTGAGGACTTCATCCTCCATATCCATATGGCTCGCGGAGACGATCTCCACGCCATCAAATACTTTCCCGTCAAGTTGAAAGGACTAGCTCGGCACTAGCTGAAGAGCCTCCACGAAAATTCAATTGGAAGTTGGGAGGAGCTTGAGGATGCTTTTAGGGCTAACTTTCAAGGGACCTATGTCCGACCTCCAGACGCAGACGATTTAAGTCATATAATTCAACAGCCCGGAGAGTCAGCCCAAAAGCTTTGGAACAGATTTCTTACTAAGAAGAATCAAATTGTCGACTGCCCGGACGCCGAAGCCTTAGCAGCTTTCAAACACAGCGTCTGAGACAAATGGCTCGCCAGACACCTCGGTCAAGAAAAATCGAGGACAATGGCAGCCCTAACAAGCCTCATGACCTGCTTTTGCGCGGGCGAAGATAGCTGGCTGGCCCGTAGTAGCACCAGCGACCCAGGCACATCTGAAGTCAGGGATGGCAATGGAAAACCACGACACAGTAAAAGCAAGCGTCGAAATAACGAAGACAGCCCAGACAACACGGCGGTAAACGCCGGATTTAGGGGCTCTCGACCCGGTCAGCGGAATAAGCCTTTCAAAGGCAACAGAGATGGACCGTCCAGCCTAAACAAGATTCTAGACAAATTATGTCAGATTCATGGCACCTCCGATAAACCTGCAAATCACACCCATAGAGAATGCTGGGTCTTCAAGCAGGCCGGCAAGCTAAACACCGAACACAAGGGGAGGGAACACCAAGTGAAGACGAGGATGAGCCTCGCCAGCAAAACACTGGGGAACAGAAAAAATTCCCACCAGAGGTCAAAACAGTGAACATGATTCACGTAGCAAAAAGAAGGAGCAAACATGCACTCCGAGACATATGCGCTGTAGAGCCCGTCACCCTAAGTTCAACCCTTGGTCGGCCTGCCCGATCACTTTTGATCACAGGGATCACCTGACAAGTATCCGGCACGGAGGATTGGTTGCCTTGGTGCTAGACCCAATTATCAACGGATACCACCTCACCCAAGTCCTCATGGACGGTGGCAGTAGTCTTAATCTGATATATCAGGACACAGTCCGCAAAATGGGGATAGACCCGACAAGAATCAGCCAAAGCAATACTACCTTTAAAGGGGTAATACCAGGCCCAGAGGCCCGCTGTACGGGCTCTCTAGTACTAGAGGTTGTATTCGGTTCTCCCGACAACTTCCGAAGTGAAAAGTTAACCTTCGACATCGCTCCATTCCGAAGCGGCTATCAAGCACTACTCGGAAGAACAGCCTTCGCTTGTTTTCATGCAGTACTGCATTACGCTTCTCTTAAGCTTAAGATGCCCGGTCCACGCGGCATCATCACAGTTAGTGGAAATATTGAGCGTTCCTTACGCGCGGAAGAACGTGTGGCGGCTTTAGCAGCCGAACACTAAACGGCCTCTCCAACCAGAGTAAACCATCGATCGTCAAGACCGCGGACACGGCTAGACGAGTCCGGCGCACCACTAGCTGTAACAGCTTAGATAAACCTGAGATTGGTTTGATGGATATACCCCCATGGGCGGTACCACGGGCTTCCCGCATGTAAAAAGGACTACAGTTTGGCTCGACCTTACTTATCTTGAATTTTAATGGTTTATTGAGAATAACCAATTTTTCGCACGGCAACTTTCACCTAAGTTCTTCTCTTTTACAGATGATAATCGTGCTACACCCTCCCAGGATACGGCACAACGGAGACACAGGCGCAGACGTGCAGCAGGGCCCCGCCAAAGGTTTCTTTTTAGATTAAGACCCTGTGTAAACCTTTTTTACTGTCTCTTGTTGCTTCACATCCTCCGGATACTCAGCATAACCGAGAGGGATGCTGACGTTATTGGCATTTCGCCACGTCAGAATGATGCACGTACCTGGACACTCAGGGTTCATTATCAAGGGCATTCCTCAGCCCGGTATATGTTGTAAAGACCGAATACCTTAGGGAGTGTTCGGCGTCGCGAGTTTGGCCTTATATGCATCAGCTCCAAATCATGTCTTTGGTCAAATGTTGGGTTTGCCCAGCTCCCGCGTTTTGCTACCTTACGTTCCGTTCTATCGGCTAAGGTGGCACCGGGAGAACTACTGCGATTGTGCCCTGGTTCATCCGGATGAGCACCTCAGTAGAGAAAGCCGAAAACTGACTGTCATGATAAAGCGCGAGACTGGTCAACCACTCGATGACTTAGCGGAATCTTCAGGATTCCTTCGCATTAACGAAGGGCCGGTTTTCCCGGTCATGTACGTACGCGCCCCGGACTCGGATGAGCGTGGAAGTACCAGGGGCTATATAGTAGCCCCACTGTAAACTCCTATGGTTAAGTGAAAGTGTTAAAGCAATATAGTCCGATTGCCTCGTTCGCCGTGCTACCACCTCCTTAATGGGCCAAGACGATGGATCAAGTGTGAACACGCGCTTTTGCGAAGACCCCCGCATTATATGTGTGGGCGCTGAAGCCGACGACTGCAAACTTTCAGGTTATATACATATATACATAAACGGCCGCACAGGAGGCATCATAATACTTTCAGGCAAAAGTATAAACACAACCTTTATAATTTAAATAGCATTGTTTTTACAATCGGGATACATGTCACTCGAACATGACACTCTTCGAGCACTGAGCCTCTATTAAACGTGCACCTTCTAGGACTTCTTCAAAATAGTGCTCGGATGAAACCTGGCCTACGGCCGAATTCTGGGTCGCAAAAGCGGTGGCCTCCATCTCTGCCCAGTATGTCTTGACACGGGCAAGAGCCATCCGCGCACCTTCTATGCATGCCGACCTCTTTACAGCGTCGATATGCGGCACAACACCAAGGAATCGTTGCACAAGACCAAAATAACTATTCGGCCTGGGTCCTTCCGGCCAGAGATGATCCACGACAGACCTCATGGCAAGTCCGGACAATCTATGGAGCTTGGCCCACTCGGCCATTTGCTCATTTAACAGCAACGGACGCGCTGGAGCATTGACCTGCGATTAGAACAACCTTTCCACTTCGTGATCTTTTTGATCTTTGAAAAACTTGGTCGCATCAGCAGCACTCACTGCCAAATCCAGGTACACTTCCGCAGAACTCCATAATTGATCCAGAAGGGCATACTTAGGATCTCCGAACTTCGTCCGCAACGAAAAGGGCTTCCCAGCCGTGATATTTCCAGCTTGACGTAGCTCCTCCTTCGTCACTCTGATTTTAGAGCGGGTTTCCTTAGCAGCTACCATGGCTTTCTCTAGGTCCGCCGTCTTCGTTTGACTTTCCCTTTCAAGAAGCTCATAAAGGTCGGCGGCATCTTTCAACTCAACAGCCATCTTGGCTATTTTCTCTTTGCTCTGGCAATGCGTAGCCTGTTCGGCTCTTAACTCTTCGACCGCCTTTAGGGTGGCCGCATCACTCCTCCTGGCTTGTTCCTTGGCTCTGGCAAGTTCCGCCCGAAGGGTCTCCACGGCGGCAGCTCAATCTGCAGTCACAACATATTATAGATACTAGCATTATGCTCCTCTTAATATATGTTGACCACCGGAGAATACATACCTTGTGCCTCGTCAAGCCGCCTGTTTACAAGCACGATGTCAGCATCTACCGCATCAAGTTGCCACTTCAGTTCGGCAAACTCACCAGTCCGGCTAGCCACCGGACCCTCAGCCACCTGCACATGAAGGCGGCATGATTATTACATGGGACTATGATCCTCTGTTTGCCGCCTTTTTCGACAGCAACCAGAGTCTCAGGGGCTAGTATCTGCATAGGGCACACCTGGCGTGTGCGGTATCATAAAAAATATACATATTACTTTGCGTACCTCAAAGCCTCTCAACAGGCTCATAAAAGCTTCATGCAACCCGCTTTCGGCGGATGAAATCTTCTCAACTACCGTCCCCATTAACGTACGATGCGCTTCTGAGATAGCCGCTTGCTCCAGAAGATTCCTCAGTGAGTCTGGTCGCGCACCCGACAGTTCCGGACTCTTTCTGTTGCTCCCCTTAGGAGCCGAATACTCCGGACTCCGGGTGGCCAAAGGGTTACCTTCTGGCCTTGGCGGATCACGAGAAATCCTTCGTGACAACACCTCGGTGTCGTCCGCCTCATGAGGCGGGGAGGTGTTTCGCTCTCCATCATCTCCGGAAGAAGATCCCCCCCAAGACGAACTCTGTCGAGAAGGGCTACGATCTGAACTACAGGACATACATCTCGGTTATTGTCCTCAAAAATAAAGCAGGGTATATTTACTATAGAGTACTTTTGTTTACTTACAGCTCGGTGGAGGGCTGATCCCCTTGCAGGCACTATGCGGTAAGGATATCCTCCGGGGTAGGGCCCCCTGACAAAGATTTCTTCCCTCGTTTGGAAACCATTGTTTCCAAGTCTTTAGAGGCGGTCCTCTTCCTTCCTTGGGGAGAGGGGATTTTAGATCCTTCTCCCCGGTTATCCTCCTTCGCAGAGGCACTAATTCCCCCGGTTTGGATGAATGATGAGTGAGACCCACTTTCGGCTTCTTTATTCCTCCCTTTATCTTCCCCTGATGGCGCTTGATAAGGCGCGAGCTCAAGCATTCTGGCCAGTACTGGATCCGTTGAGCCTTCAGGAAGGGGGGGCGAACACCTAATCATCTTCGCCTTTTTTATCCAGTCCTGGTCGAAGACCGACTTTTCCGAATGATGTTGTGATAAATAAAGAGACAACATGTTCGGCCGAAGAGTTACTTACTTGGGTATCTGGACGATTGCAACTCAGACCCGCATCCTCGGTGGTGTCCGGACACTTTATTTGTGATCCTAAGAACAATCCATACATCTCTTCGAGCGTCATGCCGAAGAATTGCTGAATAGTTCGCGGTCCTTCCGGGTTGAACTCCCACATACGGAGAGGTCGACGTTTGCAAGCCAGGACTCGACGAACTAGCATGACTTGCATTACCTTGACAAGGCTGACATCTCTCTCGAGGAGATCTCGGATGCGACTCTGCAGTGTCGGCACATCATTTACTGGCCCCCAGTCCAGCCCCTTGTTGACCCATAACGCCAGTTGTGGCAGGGGGCCCGAGCGGAAGGCAGGGGCGGCTACCCACTTAGTACCTCAGGGAGCTGTGATGTAAAACCACTCCCGTTGCCATAAGTTGGACACCTCCGGGAAGAAACCCTTTGGCCATGGAGCATCGGCGCCTTTGCTTATTATGGCACCTCCGCATTCGGCGTGTCGCCCATTAATCATCTTCGGCTTCACATTAAAAGTCTTGAGCCATAAGCCGAAGTGTGGGGTGACGTGGAGGAAGGCCTCACACACGACGATGAACGACAAGATGTGAAGGATGGAATCCGGGGCCAGATCATGGAAATCAAGCCCGTAATAGAACATGAGCCCTCTAACAAAGGGATCTAGACTAAAGCCTAGCCCTCGGAGGAAGTGGGAGACGAATACGACACTCTCGCTGGGTTCGGGAGTGGGAATGACCTGCCCTCGAGCAGGCAGCCTGTGCGAGATTTCGGCGGTTAGATACCTGGCTTCTCTTAGCTTCTTGATGTCCTCCTCTGTGACAGAGGAGGGCATCCACCGACCTTGAAGGTTGGATCCGGACATGATTGAAGGTCCAAAGCGCCTAGCCTGAGCCTTGGGTGTTGGAACTCAAGGTGGGGGAAGGATTCGATTGAGTGCGAGAAGAAAAGGACAGGCCTTGGCCCCTTTATAAAGAGGCTGAATATCAAGCGTCCTCCGCGTGGCCGTTTGGAACTTGCCTAAAAACGAGGAGTCATACCAACAGGCACGATTGGGTTACCCATACCCGTATTGATGAGAATCCCATGATAAGGGGAACACGATCTCTGCTTCGAGAAGACGTGCCAATAAAACCGCCTCGCGAAACATGAAGTGGCAGGCTGGGAGAAACGGTTCGAATAATGACCAGGCCGTGGTGTGCTGTCACGTTATGAAAAGTTGTCAGCAGATTAGATTTGTGGAAATATTGTACTCTCTACGGTGGTATGTGGAATTTGTTTTGCAGAGCCGGACACTATCCTTGTGTTCAAAATCTTTTATGGGATATTCGGAGGAGGAACCCGCCTTGCAATGCCGAAGACAATCTGCGCGCCGGACTCATCGTCATTGAAACCTGGTTCAGGGGCTACTGAGGGAGTCCTGGATTAGGGGGTCCTCGGACAGACGGACTGTTGGACTATGAAGATACAAGATTGAAGACTTCGTCCCGTGTCCGGATGGGACTCTCCTTGGCGTGGAAGGCAAGCTTGGCAATACGGATATGTAGATCTCCTCCCTTGTAACCGACTTTGTGTAACCCTAGCCCCCTCCGGTGTCTATAGAAACTGGAGGGTTTAGTCCATAGGACAAGAACAATCACACCATAGGCTAGCTACTAGGGTTTAGCCTCTACGATCTCGTGGTAGATCAACTCTTGTAATACTCATATCATCAAGATCAATCAAGCAGGAAGTAGGGTATTACCTCCATCGAGAGGGCCCGAACCTGGGTAAACATCGTGTCCCCCGCCTCCTGTTACCATCCGCCTTAGACGCACATTTCGGGACCCCCTACCCAAGATCCGCCGGTTTTGACACCGACACCCACTCTCTTCTAAGTTCGGACCCCAATATAGGTCTCTATCACTCTCTCGGGCCACACATCTCTTCCCCCACTCTCTAGGTCTCCCAGCATCTCTCTTTCCCAAGCACATGCACTATATAGCAGTGTATCTTCCCATACACACAAAACATTGCCCCCAAACATCTATCTCCCTAGTTATGTTATTCTCGCACACTCACCTCACTCACCACCCCCACTACAAACAAGCACCCTTTGTGTCCTTGTGCACCACTCTCATCTTTCTATCTCTCCCACATGCGGACCCAACCCAGCTCCTTCCCTTGATACATATATGTCGTGACTCTTTCCATAGCTCCCTAGCATATCATCGTTCTCAATCTCGCACATTGTTCTCTACACCATCTATTCTAGATCTCTCATGAAGTCTCTATCACACACACGATGACTCGCTTCCCTTGTGTCTTCGTACATAGGCCACTTGCGAACAATGTCAACCTTGTATCCCTATCTATACGCCACTTCCGCACACAAAAAACCACTCTCTCTCCCCCTCTCTTCCTCTCTCTCTCCCTTGCTAGCTCTTTCCCTCTCTCGCTCACACAAACCCCCTCCCACACACACCGATGTCTCTTCCAAATAGTCTGCTCACCGCCCACACCCATGCTATCCTGCTACTACACATGCCATTCTCTCTCTTGGACACACATGTCACACCATTCCCCCTTCCCTACTAGGTTTACACAGTTAGTGGTCTCTCTTCTCCACATACACACACTCCTTCTCACACATGCGTGCGCGCACAAACACACATAGACACACACAAACACCCATCTATCTAGATCCTTCTTTTAAGACACACACCCTTGCATATTCTCCCCAGCTCTAGGTATATATATATATCCCCTCTGTCTCTAGCTCACATGCACACCAAAATTATCCATCTCTCTAACTCACGCATCTCTCCCCATGTCCGCATGTGTATCTCACACACTCACTCTCTGATTATGTCTATGTGTCTCCACATTACACAACACAAATCCCCATGCACATGTCTCTCTCTATCCTCCACACACAGGGACACAAAGAATCTCTTATCATTGCCTCAGTCTCTACATATCACACACGCACGCATTGTCTCTCTCTCGCACACACGCTCAACCAAGGTTTTCTCATGAATATCGTCTATTCATCAACCGTCATGGCAGCACGACGAACACGAGACATGGAAAAGAATAAATCTACATGTCCGTAGACCACCTAGTATGACTACTAGGACTAGAGTGAGTCAAAAGCGTGCCGCCGTCACCCCCTCCTTATCGATGACGGGAAAACCTTTATTTTACACAGTCGGGAAGTCATCGTGCTAAGGCCCCACATGCTCAGCCATTGAATAGAATGTGGATCCAAGTTGATGGAAACAAGTATCGATAGTATGTTTGTATCTCCATACATATATCTCTTCTTATAAAAACACGGAGTTGGTGATGATGGTATGCCTGCCATTTTGCAATATAGACCGTATGATCTATATCTGACAGATAGAAAGCAAACTAAAAGATACCCGCACCTCTCTCCACATTTGCAGACAAGGCCTTCCCTCGTTCATCCTTATCTCCCACAACCTCATTGTTGAGAAATTAAAAAAGGGAGCCTCTAGAACAATCTGGCATGGTGGTCGCTGCCAGCGTCGTCCATCCCCATGCCTCTGCTCAGTCCGACCACCAATCACCACCATGCCCCACTTCTCCTCACCTTATCTCTTCTCTTCCTCGAGATATCATTAGTTTTTACAGATGCGATTACTCCCGCATGGGTCAATCACAATTGGTGTTTTATAAAACAATGCATGTTGATGTTCCATTCAATGCATGGGCATCTTGCTAGTACTCTTACATAAGACTTAGTTGGTGATGATGGTGTGTCTGCCATCCGTCATTTCTGACAATCAGATCTACATCTAACGACTGTGAGGTAAGTTGTTACCTTTTCTCAAGAACATCCCACTTATCTACCCAATTTATAGAAAACCCCTTAATTAGTATCTTAAAACCAACCACATCCCTCCCTCACCTTACCAAAACAGCCAAAGGAATATATTCCGATTGAAACATAATATATTTTTAGTTATATATGTATATCAAAATTAGAGTGTTTTCTATCAAATTTGTTAATAAGTATTATTCTAATTACGATCTGTTGCAACGCACGTGCACATTGCTAGTATTTCCAACCATGCAAAAAAATTGTTAGTATTTCCATAGTTTCGAGTTTTCCATCAGGATATTAGTCACTCATGGTTGATATTTAGTTTAAATTACGTACACATAGACACTATGTAACTAGCCATGCTTATTGGCTTCCAAAGCTTAACTTTCGCTCCTACTTACAGTATGTAGAGTATTTAACAAAAAATTACCACTTTCAACCAGCCCTAGGAAGAAACTATTGTGCAAAAAATAGCAAAAACATACCCACAGTTCCCAGTCAAAAAAAGTAGAGTAGTGGTTTCTTTGTAGAGTAGTGGTTTCTTGGTAGGGCTTGTTGAAAGTGGTAGTTTCTTGCCCCACAGTTCCCAGTCAAAAAAAGTGGTGGTTTCTTGGTAGTGGTTTCTTGTATGGAAAAATGTACTCGGGACAAAAGGCGATTCTAGGTTGCGTTGTACTACTAGTGGTCACGGGAGTGTATAGCTCGTATTGTGGGTTCGATCCCGGTCGAACGGACGGCGGCCTTCTTTTAAATATTAACCTCGTTGCGAGCCAATATTGTACACTGGTAGTTTGAATTTTGAAGTCGAACGGATGTGTCGCACCACAATGTGGATGTACTGGATAGCCCAGCCACATGAACGGCTTTTCCCTCTCATCATCTTGTGGCCCGCGTACTAGAGTAGTACTAGTACTACTGCGTAAAGTAGTAGCACTCCTGTATCACCGTGCAACGCTTCTCGCCTGCGTGCTCACCCTAGCCGCACCTCGCTTGCTGCTTCCCAATCAGCTACCATATTTAAACTAGCACCTCCCAATTAAGCCCGAGAAGCCGGAAAAGCCTGGCGCGGCATTGGGAACTGTGCAATATGGCTCTATATGTAAAGTCCTACTCCCTCCATGTAGGTGTATACGTCATCTTAGGTTGTGCATCGCGACCAAGACGGAGGGGAAAACGATAGAACTTAATGTTTGTTTGCTAGTTAATAGCATTGCATGCAATGAATTAATCACTTCATGTCATGTTTGGTAGTCTCAAGTCATTGAAAGCATGCACGGCCCACATCTCTTATTGGTTGATATTTCATGAAACAAGAAGCAAGGAGGGAGTTAATATACCATGCCTAAGTGTTTTGGGATTATTTGGTTTTCGTAAGGTGACTTACACACCTAGACGGAGGGAGTACTACTATGTAGCTTGTGGCATTGCACACATGGACTTCGCTGCATTATCGGCTCTAAACTCTATAAAAAAATTCCTCTTGACGTGATTTTTTTCTTTGAAACGGAGGCAAAAGCTTTGCCTCATCTAATTCATAAAGAAGGAAGGACCAAAAAACAAAGTTCGAAGAGATCCATTACACCTCCACAAATGGAAGCGAAAAGCCTAGTCTCGCTCTATCAAAGAACTCAAATGTTCTGCCCCTGCAGTAACCGTCACTGATAAACAAGCTGCTGGTGTGTGCATGAGAGGAGCGGCAGAGTAGGCTATCTACGCGCTTAAATAGGGCACAGAGAGTATGCACTATGCATGTGTACTTTCCCTGCATTGATAGTACAGCAATGGTTCTAGAGAATAGTAGTACCCTCCACTTGCGACTGTAGCTCCTTGGCCTTGAGATTCAAGAGTTCAAAACTGGTGCACAATAGAAGTACAGTACATCGTACTACTAGTTTTGAAAGTACTACTGCTACAGTACTACGTAAGTAAATAATAGCCGCACCATCCCACTACCACTATGCGTGCCCACATAACTTCCTTAACGAAGGGACGAGGTCGTGCGGTTACACTCTTATCTCCTCCTCGCCAGTTCCCCTGCCCTCGAAGAGACCAAGGCAGTTCGACGTTGCTGCCATGGATTCGCCAGGCGGTTCTCCTCCTCGTCGGGGCTGGGAGACCTTGGACGACTATCCTTTGGGAGAAATCGCACGCCGCTCTGACATCCTAACCTCCCCAAGACTCGATGCTTCCTGCACCATCTATTTTAAGACGGTGCTGAAACAGGCTTGGGAAAAGGCCATGCTTGTTGGTCTTCCATGCATTCTCGAGCGGAAGGTTATTCTATGGGACAATCCATCTAACAGTCCACCGCTACCTGGTCGTGGTTGCACATTGACTCTACTAGAGTTGCCGACGTTGAGAGGGAGTCGGATTTTGTCCGATGAGCAGGTCAGTCATGGAGTTTCATCATGTAGTGTATATTCTCAATATGGTACTTAGTTATTCCATCCCGTAATTTCTCCGCTGCCCACTGTCTTATATATAGGTCTGGGTTGGTGCCAACGGAGATTGGCTTGCATACCTCCGGTCGGATACCATCATCATTTTGCACAACATTCACAGAAGTGCGGCCGTTCCCGTAGACCCCTTCTCCACCATGGGGATCGGCCTTCCGGACTAGCTGGGCTTGAATACATATGATGATGCCTACATGAGATTTAAGAATATAGCAATTGCGAACCCGCCGACAAAGCGACACAGCTACGATGATTACTATCTCATCGCGGTGTTCGACATAAGCATTGCCATTAATGCAAAAGGCATAAACGGCAGAGGCTGCCACATGTTGGCCCCGACAGATTTGTACCCCTACACGTTCGAAGACGTCGTGTGCCATGTAGGCCGCATCTTCGCGGTGACAAGCTAGGGGAATTTTTTCATATGATTGCCATCCTACGATATGGGAGATTACAAACAGAATGCACAAACCATCATTTGCATCCCTAATGGTACTCCATTATTTTGCAGGGACCAGTCATCCCCCGATCAAAATCAGATCGCCGATCCTGGATGTGCATTTGCATCTGCGATTCGATCTAACCTAGAACCTTGTCGCTGACTTTGGCATATTAGGATCGACTATCTTAGTAGTCGTTACCCATGGTACCACTGATGTGCAACATGGTCACACGATCTACCATGATCGGACCGTCACCATCTACCCAGGTATTCCATTTTCTCATTGTTGTGTGTTAGAGTAGTAGTACTTGTTAGTTCTTTTCTTTTCTTGACTAGGACATGTTTACTAGTACTAGTACTAGTACTACAATTTGGAATTAATTTTTTTAACCCTCTCGCCTTCTCTTTCACTGTAGTAGTAAGGAGTATTAGTACTTTTTACCTTGGAGGACGCGTATAGCTAGCTAGGCCCTTGAAGACTTAAACCCACTAGCTCCCACCATTTTTGTTTTTCCATGTCTTACTATCTCATCCATGTAGCCAGGAGTGGCTATATATAATAAGCCGGTTATTTTAGTTCCTCTATACTGGTGTAGTACTACTTACTGTACAATATTACTGACTGCCATATTTGAGCCCAACATTATCATGCATGGACCTTGACCATGTGTCCAGATCGAGATGTCACGTGTACTAAATGAAGGGTGCTGCGTTCGACCCCTATGATGCTATGTGGGTGCCGAGGAACACTCTTGGAGAGTACTCACTTTTCATTGGGGACAGCTACCCCATTGTGAAGCAGATGCCACCTTCCGTGCACGACACCGAAGGCCTGCCGTTCATGAAGCATGGTTGTGTCTTCATTGTGCACCACCGGATGAACGACATGCTGGGACAGGCTATCCCTGATTTATCCCGCTTCAGCTTGGATGAGTCTCCACCATGTGGAACCGGACTAGAAAGTTGCGACAATGATTCTCGTTGCCCACCGCTATGGATTGCGCCATCTATGAAGAACACGTGGGACTGGAACCTGGAAGAGGACATGGACATGGAGCCCGTCTATAACGTGTAAGTGGAGTATGGTAAATTGTGATTGGTAGCACTGTAAATATATGTAGAGTAGTCGTGCACAAATTTATCACATGAAGTGGAGATGAACTTGAGTGGCATGCTGGCATTTGTCCTTTAGAACTTATTACTAGTAAATGTGTTATGTGTATGTGCAACTTGTGTGGCTGTTGCACGGGCTCCAACACACTCTGTGAGAAAAAAAAGGTGGCACAACTTTGTCTATAGGTGATGTGGCGGCATCATACAGTAGCGATCGTTCGCAATAGTTGTAGTACTAGGATAACAACTCATATAAACCTTGACCTTGGCTCTTCACCTCTACGGGAGGTTCAACAGTTCATACTCCTGTGAACCTTGCACTTGGATCTTCGCCTCTTAAGAAGGTCCAACAATGATGATACTACAATACAATATGCTTCTGGCAATCTAACACCGAATGAACTGCTACACGTCCACCGCAAGGGCGAGTGAGAGGGAGAGGGTGCTGTAGTCAAAACCCTCTCCTCGTCATGCGAGCCACCGCACACGTGGGCGAGGGAGAGGGCGTAGGCGTACATAGTAAGAAATCTTCTCCTCGTCCTGTGAGCCACCGCGTGTGGGCGGGGGAGAGGGAGTGGTAAGCAAGCTTCTCGTTGTTCTGGTTAATATGGCTTAATTCAAAACGAGAAAAATACCATGGCGGCCAACGTATGTAATAGTACGCTCATTACAGTCAACATATAATTTTGTGGTGATTATACGGTCACTAGCTCACTGTAGAGCACCGTATTGCACCCTGCTGACCGGCCATATAGTCGACATGGCACTTTGTTGACTCGTTAAATTGACACCTGGTTTTTGGGCCCCACCTGTCAGTTGGCAGAGCAAAGAAATCAGTTAAACAAAACTTTAGCAGGCGCGACAGAAGTCCAACCCTTGCGCGCGTACCACCCTAGCTGTGTATGCGAGTGCATGCACGTGTACTCCCTCGGTCTGTGAAAAACTGTACATCTAGCATTAGAAAATTTTCCAACAAAGAGTGTACATCTACACTTCCAATGCACTTAGCCTTTAATCTAATCGGCATTGATTGACTAATGCACCAAATTGTGCTCTAGCTATAGGCTGCATGTCTATCCTTAATTACAGCATGCAACAACCTTCATTTAGTCTTCTTCTCTCAATGGTCGCATGCACACATAAGTCTGCTATACTTTTGGGCATTAATTATGCCATGAAGTTACGGTTCCTCTTGGTGAATATGTGTAAATCTCTATATGTATAGTCTTTCATGGACGGATGGAGTAGGTTGAGCACTTGAGTGTGAGCGTGTGTGTTGCATCGTGTGTTGTGAGCTGCATGGATGCATGAGTGTTGCATGCATGCATCTGTACGTGTGAGTGTTGCATGCATGCATGCATGAGGCTTTTACTCCCTCTCATTGACATGTTCATATTTCAAGCCCCATATACAAACGCCCATTGTCCTCATACTCGGCCATCCTAACATATATATTTTTTCAATTATTAGACTACATCGTCTATACGTATGAATAGAAAAACAAACTATAGGCCACTATACGTAAAGAAATTATATCCATACATCATCAATTGCAAATTTCAAACATTGGGAAAATAACAATCAACTAATATGCATTATGTAGGAAAACACAAATTTATAGCATATGAACCCACCATCTTGCAATTTTGCAATACATTCATACTCATAATCTTGCAATGCATTTTCCATCATCAATACTATTTTGCATTCACCAGTATGGCTGCTTGAGTAACATAGAGCTTAAGTAACGTAGTCTTTGCTTTGTACGATACATCATTATGGCCCGTATATCATTAGAAGTGCATCAACACATGTCATCAACATAAGAAATTTTTTTCATGCAATTCATATATATATATATATATATATATATATATATATAT
Organism: Triticum aestivum; assembly: GCF_018294505.1. Taxonomy (NCBI): domain Eukaryota; kingdom Viridiplantae; phylum Streptophyta; class Magnoliopsida; order Poales; family Poaceae; genus Triticum; species Triticum aestivum. Next base: position 171,078,046 of record NC_057796.1, read on the forward strand.
ATACATTACATAACCTCTACAACTAAATCATAATTTGCAATGCACTAGTCGGCCGCACTAGTCCTTACATAACTCTACTACTAAATCATCTCATACTAAACAACTAAATCCTCAACTAAATCATCTCATACTAAACCTAGGTTGCACCTAGTGCCAAAAATAGCTTCAAAAATAAAAAATCATTGTGATAAGTGATTGGAGATATTGGAGGAGCTTACCAGCCTCTTCGATTTGCCCCAAAGATCTGCGAAAATGGTGGAGGGAAGAGGGAGATCGAGGGAGGCGATCAGGAGGAGCAGAGAGGCGCTGCTTGCCTCTGTTCGAGATGAGGAGAGGAGGAAGAACGGGCTGGTGGGTGGGTGGGGCCCGCCGGCAGCCACGCACAGGAAAAGCCTGTTCAGTACCCTACCGCCACCCGATCTGGCGGCATGCTAGAACGTCCTAACGCCACGGGCTCTGGAGGTGGGCACTTATCCACGTCAGCGTGGCCAGACGGCGTCGTCTACGTTAACCCGGGCGCTATCGCTCGATCCTGTGGCGATAGCACGTTCTAGCCTAACGCTAGATCGGGTGGCGGTAGGAAAAGGGTCAGATCCGATTTTTTTTCTTGGAGGGGGTTAGGTCTGGCTAAAAGATGTCAAAAGGGTCAAAACAGTGAATTTGGCCTATTGAACCAGGCCACCAGACCCAATACACGTGTGTGCTACCTCAAGCCCTTGGACTAATTCACATATAATACCTGTGCACTTCTTACCTACACATATGTGTTAATTAGTACTAGTCCACATCACATGTGTCTTAGACTTGCCCAAACCAATATATGTGTGTTAAGGTTATAATTCAACTTAAATTATAAAATAAATAGATATAAACAAGGTGAAAATTCACATCCAAAAATATTGTATACAATCTTAAAACCAGGTATTTTAACTATGTAAATTATGATTAATATTATTTTAATTAAGAAATAAAACAATAAATAATCCACATAAAATCATTGAATTGAATACCAAGTATGACTCACTATCAAGGTGTCTCAAATTACAAATAATAATAATGATAATAAATATAAACTATGGAAATAAGAGTTGACAATAATAATAAAATAAAATAAATTGAAAGAAATGCACTAATAAAACCTTGGAGGGTTAGAGGGACAGAAAAGCCATGTCATCCTATGCATAATAGCATCTTGCCGATTTTCTTGCAACATTAGTCCTTATCGGACTATATGTCATTTTCAGAACCCGAGGCAGCCGCGAGTCTTGAAGACTCGAGTTACACTACCTATTGATCATCAGGCAAGTTCATACCCTGCATGCTTTTGTTTATTCTTTCGTAAAAGCATCTTTACAAAATTCTCTACCTGCATAATCTATTCATTGCATTAAATAAACTTATATTCAGTACTATCAATTCATTGGTGGGCGGTGGTGATGGAAATATGCCCTAGAGGCAATAATAAAGTTGTTATTATTCTATTTCCTTATTCATGATAAAGGTTTACTATTCATGCTAGAATTTTATTGATCGGAAACTTAAATAAATGTGTGGATACATAAACAAATATCGTGTCCCTGGTGAGCCTCTACTAGACTAGCTTGTGGATTGAAGATGGTTAAGGTTTCCTAACCACGGACATGTGTTGTCACTTGATAATGGGATCACATCATTAGGAGAATGATGTGATGGACAAGACCCATCCGTTAGATTAGCAGATGATCATTCAGTTTATTGCTATTGCTTTCTTAATGTCAAATACATATTCCTTTGACTATGCGATCATGCAACTCCCGGATACCGGAGGAATACCTTGTGTGCTATCAAACGTCACAACATAACTGGGTGATCATAAAGATGGTCTACAGGTATCTCTGAAGGTGTCCGTTGAGTTGGCATGGATCGAGATTAGGATTTCTCACTCCATGTATCAGAGACGTATCTCTGGGCCCTCTCAGAAATACATGATACGTCCATTTTGCATCATGCTTTTATATTGATATTTATTGCATTATGGGATGTTATTACATATTATGGTACAATACTTATGCCTTTCCACTCTTACTTTATAAGATTTACATGAAGAGGGAGAATGCTGGTAGCTGGAATTCTTGACCGGAAAGGAGCAAATATGAGAGACCTATTCTTCAAAACTCCAGAAGTTCTGAAAATTAAAGGAGAATTATTTTGTAATATATAAAAATTATTGGGCAAAGAAATACCAGAGGGGGACCCACCAGGTGGCCACAAGCCTAGGGGCGCGCCCCTAGGGCTTGTGGGCCCCCTGGCAGGTCTCCGGTGCCCATCTTCTGCTATCTGGATGCTTTTGACCTGGAAAAAATCATACGGAAGCTTTCGGGACAAAGCACCGGCGTCTCGAGGAGAAACCTGGGCAGAAGCAATCTAGGGCTCCGGTGGAGCCGTTCTAACATCCCTCCGGGAGGGGGAAATCGAAGCCATCATCATCACCAACGATCCTCTCATCGAGAGGGGGTCAATCTCCATCAACATCTTCACTAGCACCATCTCCTCTCTAACCCTAGTTCATCAATTGTACTCGATCTTTCTCTTGAAACCTCAGATTGGTACCTGTGGGTTGCTTGTAGTGTTGATTACTCCTTGTAGTTGATGCTAGTTGGTTTATTTGGTGGAAGATCATATGTTCAGATCCTTAATGATATTTAATACCCCTCTGATCTTGAACATGAGCATGCTTTGAGGGTAGAAACATTTGTTCCTGAGGACATGGGAGAAGTCTTGTTATAAGTAATCATGTGAATTTGGTATTCATTTGATATTTTGATGAGTTGTATGTTGTCTTTCCTCTAGGGGTGTTACGTGAACGTTGACTACATGACACTTCACCATGATTTGGGCCTAGGGGAAGGCATTGGGGAGTAATAAGTAGATGATGGGTTGCTAAAGTGACAGAAGCTTAAACCCTAGTTTATGCGTTGCTTCGTAAGGGCTGATTTGGATCCACATGTTTCATGTTATGGTTAGAATTATCTTAATTCTTCTTTCGTAGTTGCCGATGCTTGCGAGAAGGGTTAATCATAAGTGGGAGGCTTGTCCAAGTAAGAACATCACCCAAGCACCGGTCCACCCACCACCCACATATCAATTTATCGAAGTAACCAACGCGAATCATATGAGCATGATGAAGACTAACTTGACAATAAATCCCACGTGTCTTCGGGAGTGCTTTGCTTTATATAAGAGTTCGTCCAGGCTTGTCCTTTGCTACAAAAAGGATTGGGCCACCTTGCTGCACTTTTTTCACCCTTGTTACTTGTTACCCGTTATGAATTATCTTATCCCAAAACTACTCGTTACCGATAATTTCAGTGCCTGCAGAAAATACCTTGCTGAAAACCGCTTGTCATTTCCTTCTGCTCCACGTTGGGTTCAACATTCTTACTTATCGAAAGGACTATGATAAATCCCCTATACTTGTGGGTCATCAATACATATCACAAGAAGCTTGCACGCAAAGTGACTAAGGAGTTAGTTACGAGATGATGTATTACAGAACAAGTAAAGAGACTTGCCGGTAATGAGATTGAACTAGGTATGAAGATACCGACGATCGAATCTTAGACAAGTAACATACCGACAGACAAAGGGAATTACGTATGTTGTCAGAAGGTTAGACCAATAAAGATATTCGTAGAAAATGTAGGAACCAATATGGGCATCAAGGTTCCGCTATTGGTTATTGACCGGAGAGGCGTCTTGGTCATGTCTACATCATTCTTAAACCCACAGGGTCCGCATGCTTCACGTTCATTGACGATATAGTATTATATAAATTATATGATTTGGTGACCAAATGATATTCGGAGTCCCGGATGAAATCACAGACATGACGAGGTGCTCCGGAATGGTCCAGAGGTAAACATTGATATATATGATGATGCTATTTAGTCACCGGAAAGGTTTCGGATTGTATGGGGTTGTCATCTGATCACCAAAAGGGGTTCCGGGAAGCCCCGGGAGGTTAATGGGCCTTATGGGCCAAGAGAGGGGAACACACCAGCCCACATGGGGCTGGCGCGCCCCTCCTCTTAGCCTCCGGCCCTATGGATGGAAAGGGGGGAGGGCTAGCCCCTCTTTCCTTCCCTCCACCTAAGAGGAAGGATAGAGGGGCGCCACCCCCTCCCGCCTTCCCCCCGCAGGCAAACAAGGAAGGGGGCGCCAAAGGGCAGGCGCCCAAGGGGGTCGGCCGGCCGCCTTGGGGCGCACCCAAGGCTGCCTCCCCTTCCC
>NC_057796.1:171082639-171107555 GCF_018294505.1 Triticum aestivum
GAGAGGAAGGGATGCCACACAACCTACGACAATCTCTTAGCCGTGTGTGGCGCCCCTCTCCATAGTTTAGTCCTTCGTCTAGTTTTTCCGCAGTGCACGGTGAAGCCCTGTGGGACAAGTTCGCCACCACCATCACCACGCCGTCGTGCCGCCGGAACTCATCTAATACTTCGCCCATGTCGCTGGATCAGGAAGGCGTGGACGTCATCAAGCTGAATGTGTGTTGAACGCGAAGGTGACGCACGTTCGGCACTTGATCGGTTGGATCGTGAAGGTGTTCAACTACATCAACCGCGTTAATAAACGCTTCCGCTTTATGGTCTATGAGGGTACATAGACATACTCTCCCCACTCTTAGCTATGCATCTCCATGGATAGATCTTGCGTGTGCGTAGAATTTTTTTGTTTTCCATGCAACATTCCGCAATAGTGGCATCGTGAGCCAGGTCTATGCATAGATGATACACACGAGTAGAACATGATACGTGTCCAACATATCTATAATTTTTGCTGGTTCCATGTTATATTATCATTCTTGGATGTTTTACAGTCATTTTATAGCAACTTTTTATTGTTTTTTGGGACTAACCTATTGACATAGTGCCCAGTGCCAGTTGCTATTTTTTGCTTCTTTTTCACTTCGCAAAAAATCAATACCAAACGGAGTCCAAACATAGCGAAACTTTTTGGAGAATTTTTCAGGACCAGAAGACACCTATTGGGTCAAAGAAGTACCAGAGGGGGGCTCCGAGGGTAATACAACCCACCTGGGCGTGCCTTGGTGGGTTGTGCCCACCTCGGATGCCTCCCGCACCGCCTCTTTGCTCTATAAATACCCCAAAAAACCAAAAACCCTAGGGGAGTCGACGAAACACAATTCCAGCCGCCGCAAGTTCCAGAACCACCAGATCCAATCTAGACACCATCATGGAGGGGTTCATCATCCTCATTGGTGCTTCTCCGATGATGCGAGAGTAGTTCATTGTAGACCTACGGGTTTGTAGGCAGTAGCTAGATGCCTTCCTCTCTCCCTTTTGATTCTCAATACAATGGTTTCATGGAGATCTATTTGATGTAACTCTTTTTGCGGTGTGTTTCTTGGGATCGGATGAACTTTGAGTTTATGATCAGATCCATTTTATCCATGAAAGTTATTTGAGTTTTTATCTCTTATAAGCATAATTACTTCTAGCCTCGTATTTCTTCTTCGAATCTTTGGTTTAGTTAGCCGACTAGATTGATTTTTCTTGCCATGGGAAGAGGTGCTTTGTGATGGGTTCGGTCATGCGGTGTTCTTTCCCAATGACAGAAGGGGCAGCAAGACATGTATTGATCGTTGCCATTAAGGATAGCAAGATGGGGTATATTCCTACATGAATAGATCTTGTCTACATCATGTCATCATTCTTATTGCATTACTCCGTTTTTCCATGAACTTAATACACTAGATGCATGTTGGATAGTGGTCGATGTGTGGAGTAATAGTAGTAGATGCAGGCAGGAGTCGGTCTACTAATCTTGGATGTCATGCCTATATATTTATCATTGCCTGGATATCTTCATAATTATTTGAAGTTCAATCAATTGCCCAACAGTAATTTGTTTACCCGTCGTATGCTATTTTTTCTCGAGAGAAGCCACTAGTGAAATTTATGGGCCCCGGGTCTATTCTTTAGCATATTTGCTTTCCGTTCTATTATTTGCCACTTTTATTTTCAGATCTATTATTCCAAAACCCCAAAAATACCTTGCTACAATTTTTTGTTATTTATTTTATTTCACGTTTCCGCGAGATCTATTTATCCAATCTACTACAAACCAATCTATCTTTTACCCGGGAGGGATTGACAACCCCTCTTACGCGTCAGGTTGCAAGTATTTGTTCGTTGTGTGTAGGTACCATTTAAATAGTGTTTCTTGGTTCTCCTACTGGTTCGATAACCTTGGTCTCATCACTGAGGGAAATACCTACCGTAGCTGTGTTGCGCTTCCCACCAATGTCTTATTTTGATTCGGCGGCATTGTGGGACAAAGCGGCCCGGACCAACCTTACATGTCCACGCACATGAGACCGGTTCCACCGACTGACATGCAACTTGTTTTGCATAAAGGTGGCTAGCGGGTGTCTGTTTCTCCTACTTTAGTTGAATCGAATTTGACTCTGGCCGGTCCTTGCAGAAGGTTAAAACAACAAACTTGATAATCACCGTTGTGGTTTTGTGTAGGTAAGAACGGCTCTTGCTAGTTGCCCATAGCAGCCACGTAAAACTTGCAACAACAACGTAGAAGACGTCTAGCTTGTTTTTGCAGGGCGTGTTGTGATGTGATATGGTCAAGATATGATGTGATATATCTTTATGTATGAGATGATCATGTTTTGTAATAATTTCATGACTTGCATGTTGATGAGTATGACAACTTGGAGGAGCCTTAGGGTTGTCTTTAATTATTGTATGACCTGCGTTTCAATCACTATGCGCCATGTCATTCTTTTACTTTATGCTATGTGTTAGCAATAGTTGTTGAAGCAATAGTTGGCAAGATGACCCCGACGCTACGATGGAGATCATGGTGTCGTGCCGGTGACGATGAAGATCATGACGATGCTTTGGAGATGGAGATCAAAAGCACAAGATGGTGATGGCTATATCATGTCGTATATTTTGAATGCATGTGATGTTTATCCTTTATGCATATTATTTTGCTTAGAACGATGGTAGCATTATAAGATGGTCCCTTGACTTAGTTTCAAGATAAAAGTGTTCTCCCCGAGTATGCATCGTTGCTAAAGTTTGTCGTTTCGATGCACCTTATGATGATCGGGTGTGATAGACTCTATGTTCACATACAACGGGTGTCAGCCAGTTTTGCACATGCAGAATACTTGGGTTAAACTTGACGAGCCTAGCATGTACAGACATGGTCTCGGAACACTGGAGACTGAAAGTTTGAACATGAGTCATATAGTAGAGATGATCAACGTAGAGATGTTCACCATGAAGACTACCCCATCTCACGTGATGATTGGACATGGGTTCGTTGATTTGGATCATGTATCACGTAGACAACTTGAGGGATGTTGATTTAAGTGGGAGTTCATTAGTAATTTGATTATTTGAACTAAAATTTATCATGAACTTAGTATTAATTGTTTTTGCATATCCATGTCGTAGATCAATGGCCTGTTACCGTTCCCTTGAGTTTTAATGTGTTCCTAGAGAAAGCAAGTTGAAAGATGATGGTAGAAACTACACAGACTAGGTCCATAACTTGAGGATTATCCTCATTGCTGCACAGAAGAATTATGTCCTTGATGCACCGCTAGGTCACAGACCTACTGCAGGAGTTGATGAAGATGTTATGAACGTCTGGCAGGCTCGATCTGATGACTACTCAATAGTTCAGTGTGCCATGCTTTACGTCTTAGAACCGGGACTTCAAAGACGTTTTGAACACCACAGAGCATACGAGATGTTCCAAGAGCTGAACTTGATATTTCAAGCTAATGCCCGAGTTGAGAGATATGAAGTCTCTAACAACTTCTATAGCTGTAAAATGGAGGAGAACAGTTCTGTCAGTGCTACTGCAAAGGAAATGGTCACTGGAAGCGGAACTACCCCAAATACTTGGCAGATAAGAAGGATGGCAAAGTGACCAAAGGTATATTTGATATACATGTTATTGATGTGTTCCTTACCAATGCTCGTAGTAGCACCTCGGTATTTGATACTGGTTCGGTTGCTCTTATTTGTAACTCGAAACAGGAGCTGCAGAATAAGCGGAGGTTGGGTAAGGACGAGTGACGGTGCGCGTCGGGAATGGTTCCTAGGTCGATATGATCGCCGTCGGCACGCTAGCTATACATCTACCTTCAGGATTAGTTTTAGACCTCAATAATTGTTATTTGGTGCCAGCGTTGAGCATGAACATTATATCTGGATCTTGTTTATTGGGAGACGGTTATTCATTTAAGTCAGAGAATACTGGTTGTTCTATTTATATGAGTAACATCTTTTATGGTCATGCACCCTTAGCGAATGGTCCATTCTTGTTGAATCTCAATTGTAGTGATACACATATTCGTAATATTGATGCCAAAAGATGCAAAGTTCATAATAATAGTGCAACATACTTGTGGCACTGCCGTTTAGGTCATATTGATGTAAAGCGCATGAAGAAACTCCATGCAGATGGACTTTTGGAATCACTTGATTATGAATCATTTGATACTTGTGACCCATGCCTCATGGGTAAGATGACTAAAACTCCGTTCTCCGGAACAATGGAGCGAGCTAATGACTTATTGGAAATAATAGATACCGATGTATGCGGTCCGATGAGTGTTGAGGCATGCGGCGGGTATCGTTATTTTCTAACCTTCACAGATGATTTGAGTACGTATGAGTATATCTACTTGATGAAACACAAGTCTGGAACATTTGAGAAGTTGAAAGAATTTCATTGTGAAGTTGAGAATCATCGTAACAAGAAAATAAAGTTTTTACGATCTGATTGCGGAGGCGAATATTTGAGTTACGAGTTTGGCCTTCATTTAAGACAATGTGAAATTGTTTCACAACTCACACCACCGGGAACACCACAGCGTAATGGTTTGTCCGAAAGTCATAACCGTACTTTATTAGATATGGTGCGCTCTATAACGTCTCTTACCAATTGGCCTTTATCATTTTGGGGTTATGCATTAGAGACAACCGCATTCAGGTTAAATAGGGCGCCGTCTAAATCCGTTGACACGACACCGTATGTACTATGGTTTGGCAAGAAACTAAGCTGTCATTTCTTAAAGTTTGGGGATGTGACGCTTATGTCAAAAGGCTTCAGCCTAATAAGCTCGGACCGAAATTGGAGAAGTGCGTCTTCATAGGATACCCTAAAGAAACTATTGGGTATACCTTCTACCACAAATCCGAAGGCAAAATCTTGTTGCGAAGAATGGGTCCTTTCTAGAGAAGGAGTTTCTCTCAAAATAAGTGAGTGGGAGGAAAGTAGAACTTGATGAGGTAGTTGTACCTTCTCTCGAATTGGAAAATAGCACATCAGAGAAAAACATTCCCGTGATGCCTACACCAACCGAAGAGGAAGCTAATGATAATGATCATGAAACTTCGGATCAAGTTATTGCTGAACCTCGTAGGTCGATCGGAGCATGTACCGCACCAGAGTGGTACGGTAATCCTGTCCTGGAAGTCATGTTGTTACACAATGGTGAACCTATGAACTATGAAGAAGCTATGATGATCCCAGATTCTGACAAATGGCTAGAGGCCATGAAATCTTACATAGGATCCACGTATGAGAACAAAGTGTGGACTTTGGTGGATTTGCCCGATGATCGGCAAGCCACTGAGAATAAATGGATCTTCAAGAGGAAGAGAGACAATGATGGTAATATCACTTTGTACAAAGCTCCACTTGTCGCGAAAGGTTTTCGACAAGTTCAAAGGGTTGATTACGATGAGACTTTCTCACCCATAGCAATGCTTAAGTCCGTCCGAATCATGTTAGCAATTGCTGCATTTTATGATTATGAAATCTGGCAAATGGATGTCAAAACTGCATTCCATAATGGGTTTCTTAAAGAAGAGTTGTATATGATGCAACCAGAAGGTTTTGTCGATCCTAAAGGTTCTAACACCACAAAAAAACCACTTCCGTGATGATACGCGTTTGTCATAGTAGGTCGCATTTTCTGCCATGCATGTACATCCATGACGATAAATGGCGCGTGATGGAAGTGCTTTCGTCAAAGGTAACTGACACATGGCATCCATAGTTTGATCTAATAACCCGTTAACAGCCCGGACCAATGGGGATTTTCCAGATGTAAAATTCTGAATGGCTAGAGGAACCATGTGTCGACACAGCGTTGGAACAGATGTTATCCACTCATTGGACGGGAGGCGCCTATGATACGTCGACATGTGGCATGGCCCAATAGAGGCCCATTCAGGTGAAAGGGCCGGCCCATTTGACTTGGTCAAAAGGTAGCGGGCCGGCCCACAGAAAGCCAGTTGACGGCCTATTCGCATATAGCCCATTTACAGCCCGCTAACTCATGACCCGTTATGGCCTATCTGAATTGGGCCCAGTAGCATCATCTGGGCCATCCAATATGATTCCAGCCCATTGTAACTTCTGACCCATGTACGGCCCATGACGTCTTTCTGCCCATACGAGGCCCTTTGTAACTTTGGGCCCATTAATGGCCCATGGTGAAACTGGCCCATAATGAACAGTGTAACGCTTTACACCAATTAACGGCCCATTATTCCATTGGGCCATTTCTAGCCTGTGTTACCTTTCGGCCTTCTAAGGGCCCATTTATTCTTGGGCTCATTTCCAGCATTCAGTTACTTATGATCCGTTACTGGCATGTTCCGCTTGTGGGCCAAATTCAGCACGTGGTTACAATCGGCCCATTTGTGCCCCGTTAACCCGTTGGGCTGTTTTCATAGCATCATCAAATATGGCCCATTAATAACCTGTGATGCATGTCGATAGAATTAAGCCCGTTATACATTTCGGCCTATTAATGGCCCGTTATGGTCGGGGCATAAACACACGATTTCCACTGTAGCCTATTTACGGACCATTTTGCGGACCGTTTTTGGTCCACGGCCCATGTTTGGCCAGTCAATCATATGACCCGTAGAGGCCCATTGATTACACAGCCCCTAGAAGGACCATGGATCCTATGGCCCGTAAGAGGCCCATGGTCACTATAGCGGGGTAGCAGGACCATGGTTACAACGGTTCGTATGTTGCCCATGGTTATAGTGGCCTAGTTATAAAAAATAGGTTATTGTGGCCACTACAAAAGCGCGGAAAAAGAACTGTAGTGACTACAAGCAAACAACTAAACAAGACAATAAGGAAATAAATAAGCAAGCAACTAACGCTAGGCTATTATGGCTATTACACATATTACATCCACTGGGCATCAAAGTTCACCACCAGTGCAAATAGAGGGAACAAAGCAGCATATCACATACACTGGTTGTCAAACTTGGCAACAAGTGCAAATAAACGCCGCAACAAAACTAGTCCAGAACTGAAACCACTTTAGAAGAGCTCAAGAAGCAATATCCTGGGTACCCAGCATGCTGTCAAGATGCTTAGCAAGCTTATTAACTTTCTCTTGTTTGGCGCTTAAATCCTCCAGCGCTTGCTGTTGCACTAGAAAGTATGCATCTGAATTCTGCAGGGACTTCCTCAGTCCTTTGGCTTCGTGTCGCAGCACATCTGATCGATGTCTTTCAACTTGCAGTTGAGACTCAAGAAGACGGGCTGATTCAGGCAGCGATTTCAAAGAGCTTGTGCCAGCAGTAGTGGCCAGCAACTCGAACAATACATCAAGACAGGACTTTGGGGTTGTCTCACTGTCGTCAAGATAGTTTTTATCAGCTTTCTTGGAGACCAACAGGGATGTCTCACTATCTTGAACCTTATCTACAGTACTTCCCTTATCAATGCATAACTGGGTACTCTTCTCCAATATTTTGTCCGCATTCTAAAAGAGAAATGAGCAGACACATCACAGGTTTACCTTGTTGTATATGAAACTCATTTTGGTAAATCAGTTCAATAGTAAAGTGCACAGGATAACAACACACATCACAGGTTTACCTTGTTGTATATGAAACTCATTTTGGTAAATCAGTTCAATAGTAAAGTACACAGGATAACAACATGAAACAAACATATATCTATGTACCATGGTCACTTTATGGTCTATATCATTCTAGTTTTTGTTGCCAAATCAAGATAGAGACATAGTTCAAATAATATATGTTTAAGACAAAGCAGCATAGATAGAATATAAGTGTGGGAAACTACACAGCAATAAAAAACCTTGTAATGTGCATGACATGAGAACACAACTGTTTATTCAATTGAAACTGAAATCAACATAGAGCAAGTTACAATAGCAAACCAGTTAAAGAATCAGGTTTAAAACATAACTGTTGTGCCATTGGAGTTTCAATTCCATCCTTCAAATTTGAAAATAGTTGGTATGAGTAAATACAATGATGCAAGAGCAAAGGAGTATGAACCATAGCTACAGAACCTGACCTGAGAACAATTCTTCTTCTGCTTTAAGCATTGAGTTGGGGTTCAGAGTGCTGGTCCTCGTGCTTTGGGCACTGCAGTTGCCTTACTAACTGCTCGTGTTTGGGTGCTCTGTGGTGGAGACACTGTTGTGTCAACTGGAACTGGGTTACTATCTGCTGGGGTGGGATTAGATGGGGTGTAGCTGGTTCTCTGTCCAACTGGGTAGGGGTACAATCTATGAGAGTCTGGGTTATGTGTGGTGGGGCTGGTTCTTGGGCAAGTACAACCGTGGTTCTATTTGCATCGACTAGTAGCACTATCTTTTCTGAAGACCATGTTGTTACTCCCTTAGATATTGGCATCACCCCCTCCAATTCAAATGGCTGATAAACAAGAAAAGTAATTGAATGTACAGACATTGTATGATAGACAGGTGCAATGGATAGTGGGGAATAAAAGAGGGCATGAAATAACTCACATTTATCTTGTCTAACCAAACAGGATAGCATGGCACAATTTCACATATATGATGGCTAACTAAACAGAATAGCATGACACAATTTCACATATATGATGGCTAACTAAATAGGATAGAAAGACATAATTCAAAATATGATGACTATGTAAACAGGATGACATGGTATAACTATATGATGTGTTTATTAAATAGGTTGGCATGCCATAATTCACATACATGCCACCTATGGAAACATGATAGCATGATATAATTCACGGATAGAATGACATAATTCAAAATATGATGGGTGTACTAAACAGGATGAGATGATATAACTATATGATGTCTTTATTAAATGGGTTGGCATGCCATAATTCAGATAGATGTTGTCTATGTAAACATGATGGCATGATATAATTCAAATATATGATTTATATACTAAGCAAGTAAGCAGATGGCAATCGCATATATGATGTAAAAACTAAGAAATGGAAGACAGCATATGCATCATATGAGTAATATAACCCTGCCCAGTTTGAGCATAGACCTCAGGGGGGAAATAGGACTGGTCATGTATCTCTGAATCCTCCTCTGAGGAGCTATCTGTATCCAGCAAGATGCCTACTTCAGCAGGTAGCATTGTCTGCTCTGAAGACCTTGTTTTCACTCCAGATATTTCCATCACTGCTTCAAATGGCTGGTGCACAGGAAGAGTAGTTGAGAATACAAACGTTGTCGACAAATGGAATACGTAATACAAAAAAAGGATAACATGATCTAATTCACATATATGATGATTGGCTAAACATCATGGCATTGCATAATTCACATATATAATACCTTGAAACAAGATAGCATTGCATAATTCACATATATAATGTCTTGCAACAAGATGGTATTGCACAATTCACATATATGGTAATTAGACACTAAACAGGTGGCATTCACACAAAGCATGTCTAAACTAAGCAGATGCCATAGCAATGTAAGACACCATACGCACGATATGAGCAAAATAACCCTTCCAAGTTAGATCATACACCTCGGGGGGGGGGGGACTGGACATCTGTCTCTGAATCCTCCTCTGAGGAGCTATCCATAACAAGCGTGATATGCGCTTCATTAGATAGCACAGTCTGCTCTGAAGACCTTGTTTTCACTCCAGATTTTTCCATCACCGAGTCAAATGGCTGATGCACACGAAGAGTAGTTGAATGTACTAACATTGTTGACAAATGTAATACGTAATGAAAAAATGAGTATGGCATCATATAATTCACATATAAGATGATTGGCTAAGCAGGATGGCATTGCAAAATTCACATATATGATGCCTGGCTAAACAAGATGGTGTTGCATAATTCACATATATGATATGGAAACTAAACAGATGGCATTCACACAAAAGCATGTCTAAACTAAGCAGATGACATATTTGAAATATAAAGTAAGCAATGCAAGGCACCATATGCATGATATGACCAACATCAGCATGCCAAGTTAGAGTGAAGACCTCCGGGGGTAAATAGGAGTGGTCTGCTCCTTCTGAATCCCTGTCAGAATAGTTATCTTCCTCTTGATTACAATCTGAAATGGGTGGAGGGGGGCTGCCTTTGTGCCCACCAAGGAGCGACGTCTGTGTGAAATATTATTTCTATTCAAGGCTCGTCTCTTTTGCTCTACATGTTCAGTTCCATTGTGTACAATAACTGACATGCATAGGAATAAAACATAGTGAGATTATGTCAGGAGTGCATGCAGAAATCCAGAGTGATGGTAGTAACCTGTGGATAGACCCAAAACAAATGATAGCAGGCAGATAATGGCTTCAGTTAAAAATACAGATAATGGCTTCTTTACTGTTTGTTCCCACCCAACATGAAACTCATAGTAGACACCAGAGATTAACCAGATAATACACACATAGATTGCAGCCCCGATATGTACCCCACAACCATTTAAAAACTCAAGTTTGAGCATTAGTTTGGAGCTGACTCAAAGTCTAATTGGTGAATAGGATGATAAAGTGGCATGTAGTATTAAGCGATGCATAATGTAAGAAGACACAAAAGAGTGTGACCTCTCTTGCGGACCTGTGTAGTCCTCCAGGTCGTCTGCTCAGTTGATGATGGTAATGCAATTGTCGTGGCTGCCGCTGGCGCAGAAGAAGATCTGAGGCGGTGAAAGACAGTCTGGAGGGCGGATCCCTGCTGTGGTGGACCCTTTTGTCATTGGAGTAGCTGAGCTGGGGTGGACGACGGCGCAGTAGGAGTGGGACAAACCACTCAAGGTTTTATTTGACAACTATTTGTAAGAGAAGTAATTCTGTAAGGGCTCGTTTGAATTGAAGGATTCTAACAACGCAAGGATAGGAAATACAGAGTAATAGGATAGGAATGCATGTGCAAAACAAAGAATTTAAAATCACAGGATTTCTGTCAATCTGGGTGTTTGGTTCACACGAATTGGAAGGTCACGGGAATGCAAAGAAGCATGGTCAAATTAAGTCAAACCACAAGAAAATGTACATTTACAATGCTATTATGCTACTATCACTTAGTCCTGTTCTCCATGAATAGGAATTTGAAAAGGAGGGCCAAGTGGATACTAAAATTCCTACGGTTTTTCTTTGAAAGATACACTAAAGGAACAATCCTACAGTTTTCCTTTGCTCCATTCCTTTGAACCAAATGCATTAATAGTAGTACCATAGGAAAGTTTCAAATTCCTATGTTTTTCATTCACTTTTCCTTTCGACCACTAGCAATTCTAGTAGGCATGCTTGAACAGGCAAAAGCCTACACTCCAAAAATGCTTTGTGCTACTTGTAGTACTTTGGACCCAGGCCACTGCCCTACTAACTCAACTCCCAGGCCCATCTACACATGCACAGCTCAAACGCACAAAAATAAATAATTATAGCTTTCGAGAGAGTCATCGCAGATAACTAAGTTGCCTGGTACCTCACTGCTTGTTATATAGGAGAAACTAATCGTATTTCACGTTACTACGTGTGCTCAATGGACAATATATATAATGTGTAGAGTAAAAAAGTGATGCAGCAAGTGTACAACCTCTGTGGCGAAGCCATGTTGATCTCAGCATCATTGGGTTGGTTGCTGAGGATGCTACGACTGATATGGTAGTGGAAGGAGGGAAGAATATATTAGGCACCTAGAGATGAAGCCAAGGGTACTGCTCTGCTGTGATGGACGGTTTCGTCGTTGGAGCAGCTCCGGTAAGGTGTACAACGGCGAGGCTGAAGCATGACAAGAGAGACAACGTTAACCTGAAGTGGTATTCTAATAGCCTCTCCGATAGATGATGGAAAATAAATAACCAAAAAGTGCTAGATGTAAAATACATCAGCCGCTCATCTCTAAACTTAACTGTCAAAACTGAATTTAACTGTCGAAACTAAATTTTTAATGTCAAAACTAAATTTTGCTGTCGAAACTGAATTTTACTGTCGAAGCTGAATGCACTAGTAGCAGAAAAGCAGTCCACTAATAGTTTTGGCCGCTCGAGCACTAGTGGCAGAGTAAGAGTGATCTAAATTGGTAGCCGCTCTAGCAGGGACCATACTACCAGAGAGCAGCCGGGGCAGAGCAGTAGCAGCGCCCAAAGCAGCAGCACATGCAAGAGCCGGGGCAGCTGGTCGTAGCAGCATCTCGGGTAGCAGCAGCAGGAGCTCAAGAGAGAGCTGGAGCTGCTGCTCGTCCAGCAACAGCGCGATCAAGATTAGACCAGCAGCGCAAGCAAGAGCCAGAGCAGACCAGGCAGGGGGCCGAGAGCAAGAGCAAGAACAGTAGCGCGAGAAAGAGCCAGAGCAGACTAGGCAAGGGACCAAGAACAAGAGGAGAGCAGCAGTGCGAGTGAGAGCCGAAGCAGCAGGGCCAACGAGAGCCGGAGCAGCAGCAGCAGCTCCAACTGACATGGACGTCGCCGCCGAGGGAGCGACGTCATGGAGGAAGTGGCCGGCGATGCCGCCGTAGATGGAACCGTGCCATGGCGGCTCAGGACCGAGCGTCAGCAACACCATGAGATCGAATCAAGAAGAAAATGTAGCGATTAGTGTAGAACCTCTTTGGTGGTGCTGATTAGGCCTCGGCTTCATCCAAGGAATCGGTGATGGTGCTGCTCTTCCGGTGGTGCAGGTGAAGACGGCGCTGTGGGAATGGAGGTAGCTTGAAAGATGAGGCAAACATCGGCGTAGCTCCTTGGAGGTGGAGGGCGGGGTGGCTGAACCGGCGGGACGACGAGATCGACAACGGATCCTCATCTAGTGAAGTGGATGAGGGATGTCGAGCTGTTGCGGTGGATGATGTCGTCGGGGAAGAGGCTCTGGCTGGGTGGCGGAAGGAGGAGGGTGTGGGGCTTCGTCCGTTTTCGCAGCCCCGGTGTACGAATGGGGGCGGAGGGGATCGGAGGGGGGAACCATGGCTTATGGACGTGCTTGTCCGAAATGTGGGGTATTTACGAAAGTAGCCCCACCAATTTGAGATAGGTGGTTCTTTCGGTTCAGGGGTATCATGGGAATTTTGCGTGTCGGGATTTCGCAGGAGGTGGGAGTTTTTGCGCGCGTTGTAATTTTGGGATAGCAAGGCGTGGTTTGAGATGGAGGGAATTTTAGGAGCACAACGATACAAAGAGATATCTTAAAATTTCGAGATAACAAGGCGCCGGTTGAAAAAAAATCCGGACAAGCCTAACGCGCACTGTACCGAATCAATTTGCACTTCCCTCGACGAAAAAACCAAAAATAAATCAATTCGCACCACACAAGAGAGTCTAGTGCCCTGTACTATACCAAATCAATTCACACTACAAATGCCATTCAAAACTTTAAATCGATGTTATGTTCAATTAAAATACTTTTTTCTACTCAAATGCACATTTTAGTGCATTCCAAACGTATATATTACCGCTTCAATATTAACTAAATTTGAATTTGTTTCTCTATTTGAATAAGATCTACAATCTTGATTGTTGTCAAGTTAAACCATTTGAATTTGTTTCTCTATTTTAATAAGATCTACAATCATCATTATTGTCAAGTTAAACCATCATTTGTATATTATCTTCACAGCACAGCACATGATAACTGTCGAGTTAGATATGAACTATGTGTACTATATGAACTCGAACTCGATTTTTTGAATCCACTTTATGTTGATTTCAAATCACAGTAAATTTTAAGTTCTAGCTAGATCTTCGTACTAAACCATGTCTCATATGTATAATGTGTTTATCACATAATGTATGGTGCCCCGCCCCCTACACCTACAAGTATTTAGCTGTGAGTTGCAAACGCAACACATTATCACAAATTCAAATAAAATATGAGATTGTTCCATATATAGTATGGTTTAGATTGTTCGATATTTAGTTGTGAGCTGCAAACACCACACATTATCACAAATTCAAATAAAATGTGAGATTGTTCGATATATAGTATAGTTTAGATTGTTTGATATTTAGCTATGAGTTGCAAACGCCACGCATTATCACATTTATAACATGTTCAAAACCACACCACGCGTATCACCGCTATATTCATGCATGAATAGGTTTATAACACAATGATCTCTTATTCAAATATATGAATCCACTTTCATATCGAATTATGATCTTCGTTAGTCTCTTACACCCACACAATCCTCTAACCATTGTAGCTAGCACTAACTTTCTATCGTGCATGCACACGCCCTCCTCGCCCTCCCCCTCCCTCAGCATTCTATCCATCGCGCACATTCATTTTTTTCTTTAGGTCGTGCTCACACGGTCTCCACAACTCCCTCTTTCCGACACACACCGATCCATAAACCTCTCTAACAATATCTGCCTACCACACACACACACACTTCACATCTCCTCTTTTCTCTGTCCATTCCTTGTGTCTCTTATATGGTCCCACACACGTGTAAACTCTCGCCCCTCTTTTCATCGATCTCACAATTGCACACTCCTCCCCCTATCTAGTAGGCCTCTCACACCACCTCCTAGCTCCATCTCTCTCTCTCTCTCTATCCATCTCTCTGGGCCTTATTTTCCTCTAACAAATGGATGTACACCGACCGATCTCCGAATATACATATAGCTAGCTAGGTCTTTTATAACTCGTTTCCCCCACGCGCCGATCGATCTACCTCAGAAGTTATGTCTCTCCCTTCCTCCGACACACAACAATTGATCTACCGATCTAGTTAGGTCTGCTTACCGTACACATGGTCCCCCTTCATCATGCATGCATGCCTCCCGACACATCTATCACGCACATACAGAAACACATCCCCACTCTTCTTCATATTGCAGTTGTACCCTCGGTTTGTCTAGTAGGCCTCTCCCACCATCTCCGAGAAGCTACTCCACCACTCCTCCGGCACTCTACCTCTCTCGCTCTCTCTCTATCTATCTATCTATCTCTATCTATCTCTCTTTCTCTCTCTCTCTCTGTCCCAACCTATTTCCCGTCCTTCACTTATGTATGGATGCCGACCGATCTCTCTCAACACATAACTAGGTCTCTCCTTCTCAACACATATACGAGTCGATCCACCTCTCTAGTTAGGTCTCCGCGACCCCCCTCCCCCACCCCCACACACACACCGATACATCAAGCCCTCTAGTCATGTCTCCCTGCCGCACACAAACTTGCCCTCTGCTCTCTGACATTCTGGTAGGTCAGTCGCCCTATATCTTTGACGTGCACACTACATAGATACAATTTCGGTGGCTCTCTTCATCAATCTCGCCCCCACACACTTGATCCTCTCTTCGACTCTATCGATATCTATGACCCCTCCCTCTCTTCTCGTGAATCGCCCCCTCTATATATGATATAGATAGGCCTCTATTTCACACACATTGCATTGCGTCACATTTTTATATGAGATATCATCGACACATATCCTCTAACCTTTGTAGCTAGCGCTAACATTCTCGTGCATGCACACACCCTCCCCCTCCCTCAGCATTCTATCCATCACACAAATTCATTATTTTCTTTAGGTCATTCTCTCACGGTCTCCACAACTCCTTTCCGACAGACACCGATCGATAAAGCTCTCTAGCGATGTCTGCCTACCACATACACACACACTTTTCATCTCCTCCTTTCTTTGTCCATGCCTCATGTCTCTCATACGGTGCCACATGTGTGTAAACTCTCGCCCCTCTTTTCATCGATCTCACAATCGCACACTCCTCCCCCTATCTAGTAGGCCTCTCGCACCACCTCCTAGCTCCATCCCTCTCTCTATATCCATCTCTCTAGGCCTTATTTGCCTCTAACAAATGGATGTACACCGACCAATCACCCTGACGAGGACATCAATACCATTGCTACACCCACAGCCCCTACTGTTACATATACTGGACCAATTACTAGAGCTCGCGCACGCCAATTAAATTACCAGGTACTTTCATTTCTTGGTAATGATTCTAATGTTCATGAGAATATGATGCTGCCTAAATTGGATACATTTGTCTTGCTTACAAATGAAGGGCCTAGCTTGGAGAAGGATGAATATTGGAGCAAGAACAAGCATGGAGTTGATGGCATGCGCAAGGGGAACAAGAACGGAGTTACAAGTGATGATTTCAGGACTTTGAAGCCACCATAAGGAGTGCATGAAGCCTTGGACGAAATATACAAGAGGCCACTTCATAAATTTCCTCCAGAGGCTATTCTAGGTGCTGCGTCACGTTATTATTGGGTCGGGCCCATGTAATTTCGAAATACATAAGTATAGGCTGTTTTTAGAGTCCGTATGTGTGGGGAAACAAGAGATAGGGTTGGTTTCAGACCCCTTCCCCAAGGGCCATGAAATTCCCCCCTCTTCCTCCATATATACAGCCCTTAGGGCACCGTTTAGACTTTGGGTTTTGTTTAGATTAAAAGTTCGCCATAGCTACAACTTCACGTACTTTGTTTGTGTGCAATGACCAGACAAAGGCGTCATAGAACCCCACCTTCATCAATAAAGCTTTCCTCTTATATTCGCAATATCCAGATTGCAATCTTAGTTTCTTGCTTGTTCTGTGTTTGCTCGTAGGAAACAAACCTTCGTGGTCAGGTTGATCATGCTCCGGCATGGTCAATAACCCTCGGAAGTTGGTTTAGCGATTGCTAAGGCGCGACGTCTCACACGTTCGTAGTCGGATCGTCAAGGTCAACTCCCACAGAAAATGATACCAACATCTCATCGAAACATCGGGACACCTTCGCCTCTAACAAGTGGTATCAGATTTCCAGGTTGCTCGGTGAGATTTTATAGTTTTTTGTAATTTAGATCGAGTATGTTCTTCATACCTACAGTCCACGAAAAAAGCCACAAAAAAATTAGGGTTAGTTCATCCTATCCGAACCAGTCTGAGCCTTTGCATAGTCTTTTCAGTATTTTGCTTTGTTGAATTTGCGGTTGCATCGTCGTGTCAAGTTGCTGGTCTTAGCGTCTAGTTTCCCTTAGAGTTTTGAGTTCTGTTCACAAGTTGTCACGCCGCCGCCGCACCATCGTCATCGCTCCTGCCATCTACCACCACCGCTTATTCGTCACCGATCTGTATCCATATACCACCACCAATCCGTAGCCATATACCACCAATCTGTATCCATATACCACCACTGCTGCCATATCATACCATCATATATCCACCACCAATCCGAGTTCTTCTCATATTAGGTTTGTTTTCGAGATCCATCTATTTTCCGATCCATGTTTCCTTGCTTGAGTAGGTTTCGGGAAAAAAAGTCTGGAGACCGCCGGGCAGTTTTTAGTCCAAAATTTCGGCGATCGAAAATTATTTTTCCCTATCCTATTTTTAGGCTTTTCTGAGTCTTTTGAGACACTCGCCATCATAGTGATTTTTTGTCGCATTTTTTCGTCGGCGCTGCCCTGATTTCAGAAAAAATAACAGTCAAAAAGATTTTGTGCCCATCCTGTCATTTTGACCTAGGAAGAGTTTTGAGACACTCGCCATTATAGTGATATTTCACAAAAAGAACAAAGAAAAAAATTCCAGAGTGTGCTTTTCCCTTGTTTACGTGCAGCGCCCTGATTTTGTTAGTGTTCTAGGCTCGCGTCTCTAGCATGGTCTAGCCTAGGACTAGCACAGTACCATCGTTGAGCGTTTATTCAACTTTGCATCTCTGAATTGATTATTGCTGACCCTTTTTGCGACCATATTATAAGCCTTCCCAGCTCCACATACATGTACATCGTGCGTTTGACTATCCCTGGTAATCGCTCTATCCAAGTTTTGAGAGTTTTGACTACATCGGTTGCCGATCACCGCCTGCTGCTGGGTAAGAACTGGTAAGAATTTGAGATTTGCTTGACGGATTTGTGACACCCACCACCACCACTTGTTAGTAGTCTGTAGGATCATATTCTTGTGTGTTTCTATTGCTGCTAACCATGCCAGGATCACAAGCCGACAAGATTGACTGGGAGAACTTAACGAACAAGGAGCTTCATGATAAGTTTCAGCAAATGATGACTGAACAGGTGCAAGATGTGCTGAACAATTTTGAAGAGGCCATGGATAAGATCACTGGCCTTGAGAAGATGTTCGAAACAAAGCTCGATAACAGATTTAATGAAGTGCTTGCGCGTCTTCCACCACCGGCTGCACCTGCCGCACCTCTTCAACAACAACAACAACAACAACGACAACTACCTCCACGTCGCGAAACAGCCCACCGCCGAGCGAGCCGTGTCCCTCTTTAGCCTGGCCAAACTGTTGGTGCTGCTGTTGATACTTCTGCGGCTCCTGCTGCTGATGAGGAGGAGGATGATTATGCGGGAGATTATGAGGATGAGGTTGATCAAAATTAGAACTACGTGCAACCACCAGCACCACAACCACCAGGTCGTCCACATGCAAATAATCACAATGGTAGGGCTCTCCCTCATGTACGAGATCATGACCATCTTCCTAAATTGAAATTGAATATTCCACCATTTGAGGGTAGATATGTTCCTGATATATATCTTACTTGGGAGTTAGAAACCGAACAACGTTTTACATGTTTAGAATATCCTGAGGAGAGACGTGTTGCTGCTGCACTTTGAGCTCACTAGTTTTGCTTGTGTGTGGTGGTCTGAACATCGTAGATTATATCCGAATAATATTCCAACTACTTGGGCTACTTTGAAAACTATTATGGGTACTCGTTGGGTTCCACCATATTATCAACGTGAATTACTTCAAAAATTGCAGCGTTTAAGACAAGGAAAAAAATTTGTAGAGGAATATTATCAGGAATTACAAACTGGCATGATTAGATGTGATATTGTTGAGGATAATGAAGCTATGCTTGCACGTTTTATGGGTGGATTAAATAGAGAGATTCAGACCATTCTAGAGTATAAGGAGTATAATAATATCACTCATTTATTCCATCTTGCCTGTAAAGCTGAACGTGAAGTGCAGGATCGACAGGCATTGGCGCGAACTAACTTTTTTGCAGGTCGACCTTCATCATGGACACCGCGTGCATCCTCTACTTCCACACGTTCTGCTACACCAGCACCTCCGTTAGCTGCCACCTCCAACTGTGATACAAGAAAGCAGGCACAATCACCACTATCTGCCAAGAGCACACCTTCTGGGCCTGCACAGAGCTCTTCTTCATCCATGGCATCAACAGGGCAAACACATGATATTATTTGTCGACGTTGCAAGGGTGGAGGTCATTATGCGAGAGAATGCCCATCTAAGCGTGTGATGATTGTTACTGAGGATGGTGGGTATGAGTCCGCTAGTGACTATGATGAGGAGACTTTGGCTCTTATTACAAGTGAGGAACACGGTGGAGATGATTCTGATCATGAGACGCAATACATGGCTCCTGAAGACGCTGACAGGTATGAATGTTTAGTTGCTCAACGTGTTTTGAGTGTGCAGGTCACACAAGCTGAGCAAAATCAGAGGCATAATTTGTTCCATACAAAGGGAGTTGTGAAGGAACGTTTTGTACGCATCATCATAGATGGAGGGAGCTGCAACAACTTCGCTAGCATGGAGATGGTGGAGAAGCTATCTCTCACCAATCGAAATCCCAAAACAGGATATTAGTTCTTTCTCTTGTTCTTGATGATATTGTAATGGAATGACGAACCTATTTCTTCGCTTTTTCGCCCCCCTGTGGTGTGGCGGCATGGGGATGTC
Source organism: Triticum aestivum (assembly GCF_018294505.1). Lineage (NCBI taxonomy): Eukaryota > Viridiplantae > Streptophyta > Magnoliopsida > Poales > Poaceae > Triticum > Triticum aestivum. Next base: position 171,102,345 of record NC_057796.1, read on the forward strand.
AAAAGGAAAGGGATGGAGTTTTTCTCGCTTTTGGCGTAGCAGGCCTCCCTTTGGGAGGCCCCCTTACTACATCCAATGGTTCAACAACAGCGGCAAGGTTAAGGTAACGCGTACTGTTCGTGTGCATTTTATTATCTCTACATATGCTAATTATGTTGATTGTGATGTGGTACCTATGCAAGCATGTTCCTTATTACTTGGTAGACCATGGCAATTTGATAAAAATTATGTACACCATGGTAGAAATAATCAGTATACTCTTGTTCATAAGGATAAAAATATTACTTTGCTTCCTATGACTCCTGATTCCATTTTGAAAGATGATATTAATAGAGCTAGTAAAGCAAAACAGGAGAAAAATAAGTGTGAAAATCAAATTGTGGCAAAAGAATTTGAGCAACAAATGAAACCTAATAATAAACCATCTAGTGTTGCTTCTGAAATTAAATTGAAAAGTGCATGTTTACTTGCCACAAAATCTGATATTGATGAGCTAGATTTTAGCAAATCTGCTTGCTATGCTTTTGTGTGCAAAGAGGCATTATTTTCATTCGAGGACGTGCCTTCCTCTTTGCCCCTACTGTCACTACCATTTTGGAGTAGTTCGCTGACGTCTTCCCACAAGATGTGCCACCAGGATTACCACCTATTCGAGGTATTGAGCATCAAATTGGCTTAATTCCCAGTGCATCGCTACCCAACCGTGCACCATACCGTACCAATCCAGAGGAGACGAAGGAGATTATGCATCAAGTACAGGAGCTGCTTGACAAAGGTTATATACGTGAATCTCTTAGTCCTTGTGATGTTCTTATTATATTAATGCCTAAAAAGGATGGTACGTCGCGTATGTGTGTCTATTGTAGAGGCATTAATAATATTACTAATCGTTATCGTCATCCTATTCCTAGGCTAGATGATATGCTTGATGAATTGAGTGGCTCTACAATATTCTCCAAAGTTGATTTGCGTAGTGGCTACCATCAAATTCGTATGAAATTGGGAGATGAATGGAAACCAGCATTTAAAACTAAGTTTGGTTTATATGAGTGGTTAGTCATGCCTTTTGGGTTAACTAATGCACCTAGTACTTTCATGAGACTAATGAACCAAGTTTTACGTGTTTTCATTGGACGTTTTGTGGTAGTCTATTTTGATGATATATTGATTTATAGCAAATCTTTGGAAGAACATTTGGAACATTTACGTGTTGTTTTTATTGCTCTACGTGATGCACGTTTGTTTGGTAACCTTGGGAAGTGCACCTTTTGCACCGACTGAGTATCTTTTCTTGGCTATGTTGTTACTCCAGAGGGAATTGATGTTGAGAAAGCCAAGATTGAAGCTACTGAGAGTTGGCCGCAGCCCAAAACGGTCACACAAGTGAGGAGTTTTCTTGGACTCACTGGTTTCTATAGGCGTTTTGTGAGAGATTTTAGCACCATTGTTGCACCTCTCAACGAGCTTACAAAGAAGGATGTCCCTTTTGTTTGGGGTATCGCACAGGAAGAAGCCTTCACGGTATTGAAAGATAAGTTGACACATGCTCCTTTACTCCAACTTCCTAATTTTAATAAGACTTTTGAGCTTGAATGTGATGCTAGTGGAATTGGATTAGGAGGTGTGTTATTACAAGATGGCAAACCTGTTGCATACTTTTTTGAAAAATTGAGTGGGCCTAGTCTGAATTATTCTACTTATGATAAAGAATTATATTCTCTTGTTCGGACTTCCGAGACAAGGCAACATTATTTATGGCCCAAAGAATTTGTTATACATTCTGATCATGAATCTTTGAAACATATTAAAAGTCAAGCTAAACTGAATCGTAGACATGCTAAATGGGTTGAATTCATTGAGACTTTCCCTTATCTCATCAAACACAAGAAGGGTAAAGAAAATGTTATTGCTGATGCATTGTCTCGTCGCTATACTATGCTTTCACAACTTGACTTCAAAATATTTGGTTTGGAGACCATAAAAGATCAATATGTGCATGATGCTGATTTTAAAGATGTAATGCAGAATTGTAACAAAGGAAGAACATGGAACAAGTTCGTTATTAATGATGGCTTTGTGTTCCGGGCTAACAAGCTATGCATTCCAGCTAGCTCTGTTCGTCTTTTGTTGTTGCAGGAGGCGCATGGAGGAGGATTAATGGGACACTTTGGCGTGAAGAAGACGGAGAACGTACTTGCTACACATTTCTTTTGGCCAAAGATGAGACTGGATGTTGAGCATTTTGTTGCTCGCTGCACTACATGTCAAAAAGCTAAGTCGCGACTCAATCCTCATGGTTTATATATGCGTTTGCCTGTACCTAGTGTTCCTTGGGAGGATATATCTATGGACTTTGTTTTAGGTTTACCTCAAACAAAGAAGGGGAGGGATAGCATATTTGTTTTCCTGGATAGATTCTCGAAAATGGCACACTTTATAACATGTCATAAAAGCGATGATGATGTTAATGTTGCTGATTTGTTCTTTCGTGAAATTATTCGCTTGCATGGTGTGCCAAATACTATTGTTTCAGATCGTGATACTAAATTGCTTAGCCATTTTTGGAGGTGTTTATGGGCTAAGTTGAGGACTAAACTGCTTTTTAGTACTACATGTCACCCCCAAACTGATGGACAAACTGAAGTAGTCAATAGAACATTGTCTACTATACTTAGGGCTGTTTTGAAGAATAACAAGAAAATGTGGGAAGAGTGCTTGCCTCATATTAAATTTGCTTATAATCGTTCATTGCATTCTACTACTAAGATGTGCCCTTTTGAAATTTTGTATGGTTTTCTTGCTCGTGCACCTACTGATTTGTTGCCTCTTCCATCTTCGGAGAAGGTTAATTTTGATGCTAAACAACGTGCTGGATTGATTTTAAAAATGCATGAGTTAACTAAGGAGAACATTGAGCGTATGAATGCTAAATATAAACTTGCTGGAGATAAGGGTAGAAAACGTGTTGTCTTTGCACCTGGAGATCTTGTTTGGTTACATTTGCGTAAGGATAGATTTGTTGATTTGTGCAAATCAAAGCTAATGCCACATGCTGATGGTCCATTTAAGGTGTTAGAGAAAATAAATGATAATGCATATAAACTTGAGCCGCCTGCAGATTTTGGGGTTTGTGCCACATTTAACATTGCAGATTTGAAGCCTTATTTGGGTAAGGAAGATGAGCTTCCGTCGAGGATGACTTCATTTCAAGAAGGGGAGGATGATGAGGACATCAATACCATTGTTACACCCACAGCCCCTACTGTTACATATACTGGACCAATTACTAGAGCTCGCGCACGCCAATTAAATTACCAGGTACTTTCATTTCTTGGTAATGATTCTAATGTTCATGAGAATATGATGCTCCCTAAATTGGATACATTTGTTTTGCTTACAAATGAAGGGCCTAGCTTGGAGAAGGATGAACATTGGAGCAAGAACAAGCATGGAGTTGATGGCATGCGCAAGGGGAACAAGAACGGAGTTACAAGTGATGATTTCAGGACTTTGAAGCCACCATAAGGAGTGCATGAAGCCTTGGACGAAATATACAAGAGGCCACTTCATAAATTTCGACAGAGCCTATTCTAGGTGTTGCGTCACGTTATTATTGGGCCAGACCCATGTAATTTCGAAATACATAAGTATAGGCTGTCTTTAGATTCCGTATGTGTGGGGAAACAAGAGATAGGGTTGGTTTCGGACCCCTTCCCCAAGGGCCATATATACAGCCCTTAGGGCACCGTTTAGACTTTGGGTTTTGTTTAGATTAAAAGTTCGCCATAGCTGCAACTTCGCGTACTTCGTTTCTGTTCAACGACCAGACAAAGGCGTCATAGAACCCCACCTTCATCAATAAAGCTTTCCTCTTATATTCGCAATATCAGGATTGCAATCATAGTTTCTTGATTGTTCTTCGTTTGCTCGCAGGAAACAGACCTTCGTGGTCAGGTTGATCGTGCTCTGGCGTGGTCAATAACCCTCGGAAGTTGGTTTAGCAACTGCTAAGGCGCGACGTCTCGCACGTTCGTAGTCGGATCGTCAAGGTCGATTCCCAGAGAAAACGATAGCCAACATCTCATTGAAACATCGGGACACCTTCGCCTCTATCACTCCCAGTATACATATAGCTAGCTAGGTCATTTATAACTCATTTTCCCCACGCCCCGATCGATCTACCTCATTAGTTATGTCTCTACCTTCCCCCGACACACAACAATTGATCTACCGATATAGTTAGGTCTGCTTACCAAACACATATCGTCCCCTTCATCATCCATGCATACCTCCCGACACATCTATCACGCACATGCACACACAGAAACACATCCCCTCTCTTCTTGATATTGCAGTTGTACCCTCAGTTTGTCTAGTAGGCCTCTCCCAACATCTCCGACAAGCAACTCCACCACCCCTCCGGTACTCTCTCTCTCTCTCTCTTGAAGGAAATATGCCCTAGAGGCAATAATAAAGTTATTATTTATTTCCTTATATCATGATAAATGTTTATTATTCATGCTAGAATTGTATTAACCGGAAACATAATACTTGTGTGAATACATAGACAAACAGAGTGTCACTAGTATGCCTCTACTTGACTAGCTCGTTTGTAACATCCCAAATTTTCAATTTGGAATGTTATACATAGATCATCATTGCATATCATGTTTTATTGCATTTTGACAAATCCTCGATAAATCCTAAGCAACTCAAGGACCCTCGGAGAGAGTTGGGGATTTTCTCAAATTTTCTTATTTGATTTTTCAAACGAGGATTGGGATTTTAATTTTTTTTCTCTCCGGAAAAATATTTCATCTTTAAATAAACGAGAGGAGAAAATATGACTTCTCCAAAGACATTGAAATACTGGAGGAAAAATGTTAAAAACATTATTTGGAATTTATTGGATTTTATTTGCAATTTTCATTGCATTTAAAAATATGCATGTTTTCAAAATATTTATTTTTGATTTTAAAAATGTTCACCCTATTCTAGATTTTGTAACTAGACGGGGAACATTTATTTCATATTTTTCTGATTTTTATTTATTTTTCTATGCAATATTTTCAGCGGAACATATTTAAAAAAAAAATACCGCGCCGCGCCGGCTGGGCCGCGCCCAACCGAGCCCGCCCGCGCTCTCCTTCTTCCCCACGTCGCCGCCGCCTCGGTGCCCCCTCCCCCAAGCCTCTAGCCCCCCTCCATATA
>NC_057796.1:171108090-171116203 GCF_018294505.1 Triticum aestivum
CCCGTCGCCCTCGCGCCGAGCCCGCACCCCGCCGGAGCCCCTCGCCGGAGCGAGCCCGACGAGGTACTGCCCGTTCGTGTTGACCGGTTTTTAAAAAAAAAACCTTTTGTTTTAAAAAAAACCTAGATCGGTTTTTTTTCGGTTTTCTTATTTCGCGAGCGTTCACCGAATCGTTCGTTTTAACGAACGCGTTCATCGGTTTTTCTCTGTTAACGAACGTCCGTTCTTTAACCGTTCGTCCGTTTTTCTTTTCGTCGGATTTTCCCGTTATTTTCTCAGATCCGATTTCTGATCGAAACTTCGAATCTGTTTAACTTTTCGCTCTTTTATCGGAATCAGGTGATTCAAGCACCTAGAGTTTCGTCCCGAAATTATCTTTCCGTTTAATCTACTCAAACAAGTTTTTGCTACAGTAAAATTTGACCTAGATCCAGATTAGCAAACAAAGTTTCTTTCTTTCGCCGTTTGACTTTCGTTGCTTCTTTCGAGTTGATTTTTTTTGCAAACCGGAGTTCTTAAGTTGAACTTTCTGGTTGGATCTTTCTTTTGAGTTTTACCTGTGCATTAGATGAGTACTGATTGTATGCTTGTTTGTTTGCGATAGAGTACCCGGAGTGTGCCGCTTGTTACTTCGACTCGCTAGGTTTTGCGGATCATCAGCAAGGCAAGTAACACTTTGATCATACCCCGTTCATACCCAGTTTTATTGCATTAGATCTATTTCCTCAAACACATTGCATGGTTAGGATCTAATTAAATTGTGGGTATTGGGAAGTAGTTGAGGTAGTACCTATTACCTGTTTCATATATCAAACCCTCGGGAGTTACTTCTACGTTGCTTTTATTATTGCCATGCTATGCTCGTAGACGTGGATTGGGTTTGAGAGATATTCATGACAGATGTGAGTGTTTAATAAAGGTTTAACTTAAGGTGGCAACTAAAACTCACATCTGGGTGGATTGAGACACCTGGAGAACCCAGTGTTGTCTGTATGTATAAGGTCCGCCACCCAGGCTCAAAGGGATCATAAGATTGTTCATGCTAGAAACTTCCGTGTGCAGCCGCAAGCTATTATGGGCTCTAGCATAGCTGAGTAGGTTACAGGATCTCTTGAAGAGGTGGACTAGCAGATGTAGAGGAAAGTAGGTGTACCGGTCCATCCAGAGTAAAGAGTGACTGTTTCTGAAAGACTGTGTCTCGGTCATCCGTTTCTCAAACATCATGTAGTGCGAGAATCAAGCGGAGGCGATCGAGTCTTGTGGGAAAAGTGCACAAACCTCTGCAGAGTGTACAAACTGATCATGATTAGCCGTGTCCCCGGTTATGGACAACTTGAGTATCTAGTACCTGGATTATCATTTGAATCTCATCACCGTGATACTTATAATTAATTTTGTTGGGTTAATGATGTTAGTTAATTGGGATTGAGTTGGAGGTACCTTCTCAATGTTTCAACCACCATGATAGTTAAATAAAATTTGTTCCTTTTGAAGTAGGATAAAATTGGCTTTTCGCAAAACTGTAACCATAGAGCTTTCCACCAGCCATAATGCATATAGTATAGCATTATTATTGTTCATTGCTCTCTATGTGTTACATTGCCAGCATATTCTATGTGCTGACCCGTTTCAGGCTGCAACGTTTCATGTTGCAGACTTTTCAGACGACGAGTAAGGTGCCTTAGGTCGTGGTCTTATACTCAGTGATGCCGCTGGAGTTGATGGACTCACTTATCTTCCAAGTCTTCCGCTGTTATCGTTATTAGATGGCCTTAAGCCATGTTTATTATACTTAATCTCTTCGGAGATATTCGATGTAATAAGTGTGTGATTGCTACTCTGTTATAAATCCTCCATTTGTACTATGCGTGTCAGCATTACTGATCCAGGGATGACACTGGTGCACAGCAGCACAGGCCATTTGAGGTCTGGTCGCTACAAAGTTGGTATCAGAGCACACGCTGACTATAGGACACGACCACTAAGCTTAAGCCCTAGAAAAACTTCTCTCTTCTCATTTCTGACCCCTCTCCACTTTCTACTCTTTTAGGAATGGCGAATGCAAGGAGCAAGTTCATGCAACCAGATGAAGACACGCCGTTTGGACGACATTTGAAGGAAGTCACCATGTACTTGAACATAGGAATACCAAGCGTCACCGGAACCTACAACGCTACATTACCTGAAGAGGAGAGCTGGAAGATTCAAGTTATCATTCTAGGAAGGACGTTTGCGCCAATTACGGAACCCATAAGATTGGTTTTCGAAGCTCCAACTTGGAGCTTAGGGAAGAGCATGGCCGCACACATCGCCATGGGACGCATTGGAGAAGTCTATCACCAGGAGCTTAAGGATACAATTTATCAAATTTGTGGACGTCGAGACGCACAATGGGAGATGATCAAGACCAAGAAGGATGGATCAATTGCAGCTTTCATCCAGGAGCAGAACCAACATATTCATCGCCAGGAGAACCAGATATGCCCGGACAAGGAAGAACTGAAGAAGGCATTCACGAAGATCAAGGAACTCCAAGAAGAACTCAAGACTACACGCGAATATTATTTGGAAGAAATCAACGCACTAGTCGGGAAGATTGACGACCTGGAGAATAAGATTGGAGCATTCGTGGGAAATCCAGTGCCAAAAGCAGAAGTCGACAAATGCACTTGTCCGGATAACTACATCATCATCGACGACAGCGACTCGGAACCAAGTGAAGAGGAATGGATTGATGAAGCTGGAGCAGATATCATGGAGTCTTCAACGGATCAAAATTTTTAGTAGACTACCATATCAGTAGTAGTTTTTCCCCCATTTAGTAGTATAGTTCAAGCACTTTGTAACGCTAGTTAGATCGATTGTTTTGCCTTGTTTGGATTGAATTGAGTGATATTGATTGAATTTGTCTCATGAGCATATGGGTAGTGTTTTCTCTCTAGACCTCATTCTATTCTTAGTTCTCATCTTTTCTAAACCCATCAGATGCCTCCGAGACGCGACACCGGATTTGTTTTCCCGCCAGAGATCACCCAGTTGATTCAGCAACAGAATGCCTTGATGCAAGTGTTAGTTCAGAACCAAGGCAACAACAACAACAACAACCCACCGCCACCACCACCTGTTGATCACTTAGCCCATTTCTTAAGGCTAAACCCGCCGGTGTTTTCCAGTAGCACCGAGCCGATTGTTGCAGATGATTGGCTCCGCAAAGTTGGAAGGGAGTTGACCACTGCAGGATGCACAGATGCGGAAAGAGTGCGTTTTGCCGCACATCAGCTTGATGGACCCGCAGCATCATGGTGGGAGAATTATACAGCCACGCACCCTATTGACACTGTCACATGGGACCAGTTTCAGCAAGCTTTCCGTATAGCTCATGTTTCAGCAGGAGCTATGGCTATGAAGAAGCGTGAGTTTCGCAACCTACGCCAAGGAGGACGCACCGTAGGCCAGTATGTGGAAGATTTCAGTAAGTTAGCACGTTATGCACCAGATGACGTTGCTACGGATGCTACCAAGCAGGAGAAGTTTCTGGAAGGATTGAATGATGAGCTGAGTATGCAGTTGATGGTAGCAACTTTCAACAACTACCAGGAGCTGGTAGATAGAGCTCTCATGATTGAAGGGAAGCAAGAGCAGATTGAAAACCGCAAGAGGAAGTATGGACAAGGGAAGTATAATTCTGGAGCCCAGCAGAAGCCACGATTTACCCTAAAGCCGGGAGGACAGTTTCAGCATACCCATGGAGGAGGTAGTTCGCACAACCATAATGGCTCCAAGAATGGTAATGGGAATGGAGGAGGAAACGGACAGAACCGCACCAACCCATCTACCCCAACCAAGAGAGATCTAAGTCACATTACTTGTTTCAAGTGCCAGAAGACGGGACATTATGCTACCGATTGTCCCGAAGCCCAAAATGGAAATGGCAATGGAAGCTCTGGGAAGAAGCCGAACCCGTTCAACAAAGGACATGTGAACCACGTGAGCGTGGAGGAGGTTGAAGCTCAGCCTGATGCAGTAATAGGTAAGTTTTTGGTTAAGTCATTTACTGCAACTGTTCTTTTCGATACTGGTGCATCGCATTCATACATATCAAGGGGATTCGTAAACAAGTTTAAGATGTCCACCCAAGTTCTCAAAAGCCCCATGTTAGTAACCTCGCCAGGAGCAGAGTATATGGCCACCCAAGGATGTTTTCAGATACCGTTGGCCATTGGTAGGCATGTTTTCCCCTCAGACCTCATTGTTTTGGAATCGCAAGGTTTGGATGTGATTTTGGGAATGGATTGGCTATCGTTGTATGGAGGAAACATCGATTGTGCCAGCAAGACGATTTTGCTTACCACCCCTGAAGGAAAAAGAATCAAGTATGTATCCCGGCATATGCCGAAGAGGACTCTAGTGAATTCCTTATCAGGAGTTGTACAGGAGGAAGTACCAGTGGTGAAGGATTATCCGGATGTATTTCCAGAAGAGCTGCCAGGCATGCCACCAGATAGAGACATTGAGTTTTTGATTGAACTTTTGCCAGGCACAGGGCCAATATCTAAGAGACCGTACAGGATGCCCGCAAAGGATTTGGAGGAAATTAAGAAGCAGATCAAGGAGTTACTGGATAAAGGCTATATTCGCCCAAGTTCGTCACCTTGCGGATCACCAGTACTTCTAGTAGAGAAGAAAGATGGATCACTAAGGATGGTTGTTGATTACCGAGGATTGAATGAAGTGACCATCAAAAACAAGTACCCACTGCCGATGATCAATGATTTGTTTGACCGCCTGCAAGGAGCTAAAGTATTTTCCAAGATCGATCTACGATCAGGATACCATCAGCTAAAGATTCGAGAGCAGGATATACCCAAGACGGCATTTACCACCAGATATGGACTGTATGAGTATACCGTTATGTCATTTGGACTGACTAACGCACCGGCCTATTTCATGAACCTGATGAACAAAGTGTTTATGGACTTTTTGGATAAGTTCGTCGTGGTGTTCATTGATGATATTTTAATCTTTTCCAAGGATGAAGAAGAGCATGAGGAGCATTTACGATTGGTACTTGAGAAGCTCAGAGAACATCAGTTATATGCCAAGTTCAGCAAATGTGAGTTTTGGTTGAAGGAAGTTGGATTCCTTGGACATGTTATTTCTGGAGAAGGAATAGCAGTAGACCCTGCCAAGGTTGACACAGTGACAAGTTGGGAATCACCCACGACAGTTGGAGAAATCCGGAGTTTTCTTGGACTTGCAGGATACTACCGGAGATTTATCGAGAATTTCTCAAGGATTGCTAAGCCCATGACAGAGCTATTGAAGAAGGACACCAAATTTAATTGGACTGAGGAATGTGAAGCTAGTTTCCAGGAGTTAAAGAAACGATTGGTTACATCACCAGTGTTGATACTGCCAGATCAACGCAAGGACTATGAAGTTTATTGCGACGCTTCTCGTCGAGGACTTGGAGCAGTGCTTATGCAGGAAGGAAGAGTTGTTTCATATGCTTCACGACAACTTAAACCCCATGAGAAGAATTATGCTACGCATGATTTGGAATTAGCAGCCGTGGTGCATGCATTAAAGACATGGAGACATTTTCTCATCGGAAACCATTGTGAGGTGTACACGGATCACAAGAGTTTGAAGTACATTTTCACGCGGAAGGAGTTAAATCTCAGACAGAGAAGATGGTTGGAGCTCATCAAAGACTATGATATGAGATTGCATTATCACCCTGGAAAGGCTAACGTAGTAGCAGACGCGTTGAGCCGCAAGAGTCATATCAGCACCATCAAGACAGGAGAGTTACCTCAGGAGTTAGCCGAGGACATACGTGAGCTATGTTTGGAGATAGTCCCAAGAGGCTATTTAGCGACATTGGAGATTCAGTCTACCTTGATGGAAAAGATCAGAGAAGCTCAGAAGACAGACAAGGAGATTGAAGAGATAAAGGAGAAGATGAGCAAAGGAAAAGCTAAGGGATTTCGTGAGGATGAGCACGATACCTTATGGTTCGAGGACCGCGTATATGTGCCAAATGATCCGGAGATCAGGAAGTTGATTTTGCAAGAAGCCCATGATTCACCGTACTCGATTCACCCAGGGAATACCAAGATGTATTTGGATTTGAAGAATACTTTCTGGTGGACCGGAATGAAGAAGGATATTGCGGAGTATGTAGCAGTTTGTGATGTATGTCAGAGAGTAAAGGCAGAGCATCAGAAGCCAGCAGGATTGCTGCAGCCATTGCCGATACCCGAAAGGAAGTGGGATAAAATAGGCATGGATTTTATCACAGGATTACCCAGGACTCGTTCAGGCTATGACTCGATATGGGTTGTAGTCGACCGTTTGATGAAAGTGGCTCATTTCATTCCAGTGAAGACCACTTACACCAGTGCTAAGTTGGCAAAGATATACATGACCAGGATAGTATGTTTGCATGGAGTTCCGAGGACCATTGTATCAGACAGAGGAACCCAATTTACCTCGAAGTTTTGGAAGCAGTTACATGAAACATTGGGAACCAGGCTGGAATTTAGTACAGCATTTCACCCGCAGACAGATGGACAGACTGAGAGAGTCAACCAGATTATGGAGGACATGTTGAGAGCATGTGCGCTAGATTATGGATCAAGTTGGGACGACAATTTTCCATATGCGGAGTTTTCTTATAACAACAGTTATCAAACCAGTTTGAAGATGGCCCCTTTCGAAGCTTTGTACGGAAGGAGGTGTAGAACACCATTGTTATGGGACGAAGTTGGAGACCGTCAGTTGTTTGGACCAGATTTGATTAAGGAGTCTGAACAGAAAGTGAAGTTGATTCGTGATAGGCTCAAGGTAGCCCAATCCAGGCAGAAGAGTTATGCTGATTCTAAACGAAAGGAGACAGTTCACGAAGTCGGAGACAGAGTGTATCTTCGAGTATCACCCCTTCGAGGAGTGAAGCGCTTTGGAGTTAAAGGAAAGTTAGCGCCCCGTTTTATCGGACCATACAGAGTGTTGGAACGTATGGGAGAAGTTGCCTACAAGTTGGAATTGCCTGAAGGATTGTCTGGAGTACATGATGTATTTCACGTTTCGCAGTTGAAGAAGTGCCACGCAGAAATGGCTGAGATACCGCTGAGAGATACTGTGCCACTGGAAGCGATTCAGTTGGAAAGTGATTTGACCTATGAGGAGAAGCCAGTTAAGATTCTCGAATATGCCAGCCGAGTTACCCGCAGCAAGGTTATCAAGTTTTGCAAAGTTTAGTGGAGTCACCACACGGAGGATGAAGCCACCTGGGAGCGAGAGGAAGATCTACGGAAAAACCACTCCCACCTGTTTTCTAGCCAACCCGAATCTCGAGGGCGAGATTCATCTTAAGGGGGGTAGGTTTGTAACATCCCAAATTTTCAATTTGGAATGTTATACATAGATCATCATTGCATATCATGTTTTATTGCATTTTGACAAATCCTCGATAAATCCTAAGCAACTCAAGGACCCTTGGAGAGAGTTGGGGATTTTCTCAAATTTTCTTATTTGATTTTTCAAACGAGGATTGGGATTTTAATTATTTTTCTCTCCGGAAAAATATTTCATCTTTGAATAAACGAGAGGAGAAAATATGACTTCTCCAAAGACATTGAAATACTGGAGGAAAAATGTTAAAAACATTATTTGGAATTTATTGGATTTTATTTGCAATTTTTATTGCATTTAAAAATATGCATGTTTCCAATATATTTATTTTTGATTTTAAAAATGTTCACCACATTCTAGATTTTCTAACAAGACGGGGAAAATTTATTTCATATTTTTCTGATTTTTATTTATTTTTCTACGCAATATTTTCCGCTGAACATATTAAAAAAAATAAAAAAAATACCGCGCCGCGCCGGCTGGGCCGAGCCCAACCGAGCCCGCTCTCCTTCTTCCCCACGTCGCCGCCGGAGTCCGGCCACGCCACGAAGCCCGCCGCCGCCTCGGTGCCCCCTCCCCCAAGCCTCTAGCCCCTCTCCATATATACCCCGCCCCCCTCCGTTTTTCGCCACACCGCCGCCGTAGGAGCCGCCGCCGCCGCCGCCGCATCCCGCGCCCGCCGCCGCCGCCTTTGCCT
>NC_057796.1:171116603-171126855 GCF_018294505.1 Triticum aestivum
CCTCGCCCGCCGGAGCAGCCACCGAGCCCCGCACCCCCGCCGCCCTCGCGCCGAGCCCGCACCCCGCCGGAGCCCCTCGCCGGAGCGAGCCCGATGAGGTACTACCCGTTCGTGTTGACCGGTTTTTGAAAAAAAAACCCTTTCGTTTAAAAAAACCTAGATCGGTTTTCTTATTTCGCGAGCGTTCACCGAACCGTTCGTTATAACGAACGCGTTCGTCGGTTTTTCTCTGTTAACGAACGTCCGTTCTTTAACCGTTCGCCCGTTTTTCTTTTCGTCGGATTTTCCCGTTATTTTCTCAGATCCGATTTCTGATCGAAACTTCGAATCTGTTTAACTTTTCGCTCGTTTATCGGAATCAGGTGATTCAAGCGCCTAGAGTTTCGTCTCGAAATTCTCTTTCCGTTTAATCTACTCAAACAAGTTTTTGGTATAGTAAAATTTGACCTAGATCCAGATTAGCAAACGAAGTTTCTTTCTTTCGCCGTTTGACTTTCGTTGCTTCTTTCGAGTTGATTTTTTTTTTGCACACCGGAGTTCTTAAGTTGAACTTTCTGGTTGGATCTTTCTTTTGAGTTTTACCTGTGGATTAGATGAGTACTGATTGTATGCTTGTTTGTTTGCGATAGAGTACCCGGAGTGTGTCGCTTGTTACTTCGACTCGCTAGGTTTTGCGGATCATCAGCAAGGCAAGTAACACTTTGATCATACCCCGTTCATACCCAGTTTTATTGCATTAGATCTATTTCCTCAAACACATTGCATGGTTAGGATCTAATTAAATTGTGGGTATTGGGAAGTAGTTGAGGTAGTACCTATTACCTGTTTCATATATCAAACCCTCGGGAGTTACTTCTACGTTGCTTTTATTATTGCCATGCTATGCTCGTAGACGTGGATTGGGTTTGAGAGATATTCATGACAGATGTGAGTGTTTAATAAAGGTTTAACTTAAGGTGGCAACTAAAACTCACATCTGGGTGGATTGAGACACCTGGAGAACCCAGTGTTGTCTGTATGTATAAGGTCCGCAACCCAGGCTCAAAGGGATCATAAGATTGTTCATGCTAGAAACTTCCGTGTGCAGCCGCAAGCTATTATGGGCTCTGGCATAGCTGAGTAGGTTACAGGATCTCTTGAAGAGGTGGACTAGCAGATGTAGGGGAAAGTAGGTGTACCGGTCCATCCAGAGTAAAGAGTGACTGTTTCTGAAAGACTATGTCTCGGTCATCCGTTTCTCAAACATCATGTAGTGCGAGAATCAAGTGGAGGCGATCGAGTCTTGTGGGAAAAGTGCACAAACCTCTGCAGAGTGTACAAACTGATCATGATTAGCCGTGTCCCCGGTTATGGACAACTTGAGTATCTAGTACCTGGATTATCATTTGAATCTCATCACCGTGATACTTATAATTAATTTTGTTGGGTTAATGATGTTAGTTAATTGGGATTGAGTTGGAGGTACCTTCTCAATGTTTCAACCACCATGATAGTTAAATAAAATTTGTTCCTTTTGAAGTAGGATAAAATTGGCTTTTCGCAAAACTGTAACCATAGAGCTTTCCACCAGCCATAATGCATATAGTATAGCATTATTATTGTTCATTGCTCTCTATGTGTTACATTGCCAGCATATTCTATGTGCTGACCCGTTTCGGGCTGCAACGTTTCATGTTGCAGACTTTTCAGACGACGAGTAAGGTGCCTTAGGTCGTGGTCTTATACTCAGTGATGCCGCTGGAGTTGATGGACTCACTTATCTTCCAAGTCTTCCGCTGTTATCGTTATTAGATGGCCTTAAGCCATGTTTATTATACTTAATCTCTTCGGAGATATTCGATGTAATAAGTGTGTGATTGCTACTCTGTTATAAATCCTCCATTTGTACTGTGCGTGTCAGCATTACTGATCCAGGGATGACACTGGTGCATAGCAGCACAGGCCATTTGAGGTCTGGTCGCTACATCATTGACCAAAGATGGTTATGTTTCCTAGCCATAGACATGAGTTGTCATTTGATTAACGGGATCACATCATTAGGAGAATGATGTGATTGACTTGACCCATTCCGTTAGCTTAGCACTCGATCGTTTAGTATGTTGCTATTGCTTTCTTCATGACTTATACATGTTCCTAAGACTATGAGATTATGCAACTCCCGTTTACCGAAGGAACACTTTGTGTGCTACCAAACGTCACAACGTAACTGGGTGATTATAAAGGTGCTCTACAGGTGTCTCCAAAGGTACTTGTTGGGTTGGCGTATTTCAATTGTCGGAGAGGTATCTCTGGGCCCACTCAGTAATACACATCACTATAAGCCTTGCAAGCATTGTAACTAATGAGTTAGTTGCGGGATGATGTATTACGGAACGAGTAAAGAGACTTGCCGGTAACGAGATTGAACTAGGTATCGAGATACCGACGATCGAATCTCGGGAGAGTAACATACCGATGACAAAGGGAACAATGTATGTTGTTATGCGGTCTGACCGATAAAGATCTTTGTAGAATATGTGGGAGCCAATATGAGCATCCAGGTTCCGCTATTGGTTATTGACCGGAGAGGTGTCTCGGTCATGTCTACATAGTTCTAGAACCCGTAGGGTCCGCACGCTTAACGTTACGATGACAGTTATATTATGAGTTTATATGTTTTGATGTACCGAAGGTTGTTCGGAGTCCCGGATGTGATCACGGACATAACGAGGAGTCTCGAAATGGTCGAGACATAAAGATTGATATATTGGAAGCCTATGTTTGGATATCGGAAGTGTTCCGGGTGAAATCGGGATTTTTCCGGAGTACCAGGAGGTTACCGGAACCCCCCAGTAACTTAATGGGCCTTAGTGGGCCTAGGTGGAAGAGAGGAGAGGAGGCCAGGGCAGGGCCGCACGCCCCTCCCCCCCCAGCCCGAATAGGACAAGGAGAGGGGGGCGGCGCCCCCCCTTTCCTTCCTCCCCTCCACCTCGTCCCCCTCTCTCTCCTAGTCCAACATGGAAAAGGGGGAGTCCTACTCCCGGTAGGAGTAGGACTCCTCCTGGCGCGCCTCTCCCCTTTGGCCGGCCGAACCCCCCTTGCTCCTTTATATACGGGGGCAGGGGGCACCTCTAGACACAATTGATCATTGATCTCTTAGCCGTGTGCGGTGCCCCCCTCCACCATATTACACCTCGATAATATCGTAGCGGTGCTTAGGCAAAGCCCTGCGTCGGCAGAACATCATCATTGTCACCATGCCGTCGTGCTGACGAAACTCTCCCTCAACACTCGGCTGGATCAGAGTTCGAGGGACGTCATCGAGCTGAACGTGTGCTGAACTCGGAGGTGCCGTGCGTCCGGTACTTGATCGGTCGGATCGTGAAGACGTACGACTACATCAACCGCGTTGTGTTAAACGCTTCCGCTTTCGGTCTACGAGGGTACGTGGACAACACTCTCCCCTCTTGTTGCTATGCATCACCATGATCTTGCGTGTGCGTAGGAATTTTTTTGAAATTACTACGTTACCCAACAGTGGTATCAGAGCCTGGTTTTATGCGTTGATGTTATATGCACGAGTAGAACAAAAGTGAGTTGTGGGCGATATAAGTCATACTGCTTACCAGCATGTCATATTTTGGTTCAGCGGTATTGTGAGATGAAGCGGCCCGGACCGACATTACGCGTACGCTTACGCGAGACTGGTTTCACCGTTGTGAGCACTCGTTGCTTAAAGGTGACTGGCGGGTGTCTGTCTCTCTCACTTTAGTTGAACCGAGTGTGGCTACGCCCGGTCCTTGCGAAGGTTAAAACAGCACCAACTTGACAAACTATCGTTGTGGTTTTAATGCGTAGGTAAGAACGGTTCTTGCTAAGCCCGTAGCAGCCACGTAAAACTTGCAACAACAAACTAGAGGACGTCTAACTTGTTTTTGCAGGGCATGTTGTGATGTGATATGGTCAAGACATGATGCTGAATTTTATTGTATGAGATGATCATGTTTTGTAACAGAGTTATCGGCAACTGGCAGGAGCCATATGGTTGTCGCTTTATTGTATGCAATGCAATCGCCATGTAATTGTTTTACTTTATCACTAAGCGGTAGCGATAGTCGTAGAAGCAATAGTTGGCGAGATGACAACGATGCTACGATGGAGATCAAGGTGTCGCGCCGGTGACGATGGTGATCATGACGGTGCTTCGGAGATGGAGATCACAAGCACAAGATGATGATGGCGATATCATATCACTTATATTGATTGCATGTGATGTTTATCTTTTATGCATCTTATCTTGCTTTGATTGACGGTAGCATTATAAGATGATCTCTCACTAAATTTCAAGATAAAAGTGTTCTCCCTGAGTATGCACCGTTGCCAAAGTTCGTCGTGCCGAGACACCACGTGATGATCGGGTGTGATAAGCTCTACGTCCATCTACAATGGGTGCAAGCCAGTTTTGCACACGCAGAATACTCAGGTTAAACTTGACGAGCCTAGCATATGCAGATATGGCCTCGGAACACTGAGACCGAAAGGTCGAGCGTGAATCATATAGTAGATATGATCAACATAGTGATGTTCACCATTGAAAACTACTCCATTTCATGTGATGATCGGTTATGGTTTAGTTTATTTGGATCACGTAATCACTTAGATGATTAGAGGGATGTCTATCTAAGTGGGAGTTCTTAAGTAATATGATTAATAGAACTTAAATTTATCATGAACTTAGTACCTGATAGTATCTTGCTTGTCTATGTTAATTGTAGATAGATGGCCCGTGCTGTTGTTCTGTTGAATTTTAATACGTTCCTTGCGAAAGCAAAGTTGAAAGATGATGGTAGCAATTACACAGACTGGGTCCGTAACTTGAGGATTATCCTCATTGCTGCACAGAAGAATTACGTCCTGGAAGCACCGCTGGGTGCCAGGCCTGCTGCAAGAGCAACACCAGAGGTTATGAACGTCTGGCAGAGCAAAGCTGATGACTACTCGATAGTTCAGTGTGCCATGCTTTACGGCTTAGAACCGGGTCTTCCACGACGTTTTGAACGTCATGGAGCATATGAGATGTTCCAGGAGTTGAAGTTAATATTTCAAGCAAATGCCCGGATTGAGAGATATGAAGTCTCCAATAAGTTCTACAGCTGCAAGATGGAAGAGAATAGTTCTGTCACTGAGCATATACTCAAAATGTCTGGGTATAACAATCACTTGATTCAACTGGGAGTTAATCTTCCGGATGATAGCGTCATTGACAGAATTCTTCAATCACTGCCACCAAGCTACAAGAGCTTAGTGATGAACTATAACATGCAAGGGATGAATAAGACAATTCCCGAGCTCTTCGCAATGCTAAAGGCAGCGGAGCTAGAAATCAAAAAGGAGCATCAAGTGTTGATGGTCAATAAGACCACTAGTTTCAAGAAAAAGGGCAAAGGGAAGAAGAAGGGGAACTTCAAGAAGAACAGCAAGCAAGTTGTTGTTCAGGAGAAGAAACCCAAATCTAGACCTAAGCCTGAGACAGAGTGCTTCTACTGCAAGCAGACTGGTCACTGGAAGCGGAACTGCCCCAAGTATTTGGCGGATAAGAAGGATGGCAAGGTGAACAAAGGTATATGTGATATACATGTTATTGATGTGTACCTTACCAGAGCTCGCAGTAGCACCTGGGTATTTGATACTGGTTCTGTTGCTAATATTTGCAACTCGAAATAGGGACTACGGATTAAGCGAACACTAGCCAAGGACGAGGTGACGATGCGCGTGGGAAACGGTTCCAAAGTCGATGTGATCGCCGTCGGCACGCTACCTCTACATCTACCTTCGGGATTAGTATTAGACCTAAATAATTGTTATTTGGTGCCAGCGTTGAGCATGAACATTATATCTAGATCTTGTTTGATGCGAGACGGTTATTCATTTAAATCAGAGAATAATGGTTGTTCTATTTATATGAGTAATATCTTTTATGGTCATGCACCCTTGAAGAGTGGTCGATTTTTAATGAATCTCGGTAGTAGTGACACACATATTCATAATGTCGAAGCCAAAAGATGCAGAGTTGATAATGATAGTGCAACTTATTTGTGGCACTGCCGTTTAGGTCATATCGGTGTAAAGCGCATGAAGAAACTCCATAATGATGGACTTTTGGAATCACTTGATTATGAATCACTTGGTACTTGCGAACCGTGTCTCATGGGCAAGATGACTAAAACACCGTTCTCCGGAACTATGGAGAGAGCAACTAATTTGTTGGAAATCATACATACAGATGTATGTGGTCCGATGAATATTGAGGCTCGTGGCGGATATCGTTATTTTCTCACCTTCACAGATGATTTGAGCAGATATGGGTATATCTACTTAATGAAACATAAGTCTGAAACATTTGAAAAGTTCAAAGAAATTCAGAGCAAAGTTGAAAATCATCGTAACAAGAAAATAAAGTTTCTACGATCAGATCGTGGAGGAGAATATTTGAGTTACGAGTTTGGCCTACATTTGAAACAATGCGGAATAATTTCGCAATTCACGCCACCCGGAACACCACAACGTAATGGTGTGTCCGAACGTCGTAATCGTACTTTACTAGATATGGTGCGATCTATGATGTCTCTTACTGATTTACCGCTATCATTTTGGGGTTATGCTTTAGAGACGGCTGCATTCACTCTAAATAGGGCACCATCGAAATCCGTTGAGACGACGCCTTATGTACTATGGTTTGGCAAGAAACCAAAGTTGTCGTTTCGTAAAGTTTGGGGTTGCGATGCTTATGTGAAGAAACTTCAACCTGATAAGCTCGAACCTAAATCGAAGAAATGTGTCTTCATAGGATACCCAAAGGAGACTGTTGGGTACACCTTCTATCACAGATCTGAAGGCAAGACATTCATTGCTAAGAATGGATCCTTCCTGGAGAAGGAGTTTCTCTCGAAAGAAGTGAGTGGGAGGAAAGTAGAACTTGATGAGTTAACTATACCTGCTCCCTTATTGGAAAGTAGATCATCACAGAAACCAGTTTCTGCGACACCTACACCAATTAGTGAGGAAGTTAATGATAATGATCATGAAACTTCAGATCAAGTTATTACTGAACCTCGTAGGTCAACCAGATTAAGATCCGCACCAGAGTGGTACGGTAATCCTGTTCTGGAGGTTATGTTACTAGACCATGACAAACCTACAAACTATGAAGAAGCGATGGTGAGCCTAGATTCTGCAAAATGGCTTGAGGCCATGAAATCCGAGATGGGATCCATGTATGAGAACAAAGTATGGACTTTGGTTGACTTGCCCGATGATCGGCAAGCCATTGAAAATAAATGGATCTTCAAGAAGAAGACTGACGCTGACAGTAATGTTACTGTTTATAAAGCTCGACTTGTTGCGAAAGGTTTTCGACAAGTTCAAGGGATTGACGACGATGAGACCTTCTCACCCGTAGCGATGCTCAAGTCTGTCCGAATCATGTTAGAGATTGCCGCATTTTATGATTATGAAATTTGGCAAATGGATGTCAAAACTGCATTCCTAAATGCATTTCTAGAAGAAGAGTTGTATATGATGTAACCGGAAGGTTTTGTCGATCCAAAGGGAGCTAACAAAGTGTGCAAGCTCCAGCGATCCATTTATGGACTGGTGCAAGCCTCTCGGAGTTGGAATAAACGCTTTGATAGTGTGATCAAAGCATTTGGTTTTATACAGACTTTTGGAGAAGCCTGTATTTACAAGAAAGTGAGTGGGAGCTCAGTAGCATTTCTGATATTATATGTGGATGACATATTGCTAATTGGAAATGATATAGAATTTTGGATAGCATAAAGGGATACTTGAATAAGAGTTTTTCAACGAAAGACCTCGGTGAAGCTGCATATATATTGGGCATCAAGATCTATAGAGATAGATCAAGACGCTTAATTGGACTTTCTCAAAGCACATACCTTGACAAAGTTTTGAAGAAGTTCAAAATGGATCAAGCAAAGAAAGGGTTCTTGCCTGTATTACAAGGTGTGAGATTGAGTAAGACTCAATGCCCGACCACTGCAGAAGATAGAGAGAAGATGAAAGATGTTCCCTATGCTTCAGCCATAGGCTCTATCATGTATGCAATGCTGTGTACCAGACCTGATGTGTGCCTTGCTATAAGTTTAGCAGGGAGGTACCAAAGTAATCCAGGAGTGGATCACTGGACAGCGATCAAGAACATCCTGAAATACCTGAAAAGGACTAAGGATATGTTTCTCGTTTATGGAGGTGACAAAGAGCTCATCGTAAATGGTTACGTTGATGCAAGCTTTGACACTGATCCGGACGATTCTAAATCGCAAACCGGATACGTGTTTACATTGAACGGTGGAGCTGTCAGTTGGTGCAGTTCTAAGCAAAGTGTCGTGGCGGGATCTACGTGTGAAGTGGAGTACATAGCTGCTTCGGAAGCAGCAAATGAAGGAGTCTGGATGAAGGAGTTCATATCCGATCTAGGTGTCATACCTAGTGCATCAGGTCTAATGAAAATCTTTTGTGACAATACTGGTGCAATTGCCTTAGCAAAGGAATCAAGATTTCACAAGAGAACCAAGCACATCAAAAGACGCTTCAATTCCATCCGGGATTTAGTCCAGGTGGGAGACATAGAAATTTGCAAGATACATACGGATCTGAATGTTGCAGACCCGTTGACTAAGCCTCTTCCACGAGCAAAACATGATCAACACCAAGACTCCATGGGTGCAAGAATCATTACTGTGTAATCTAGATTATTGACTCTAGTGCAAGTGGGAGACTGAAGAAATATGCCCTAGAGGCAATAATAAAGTTAGTATTTATTTCCTTATATCATGATAAATGTTTATTATTCATGCTAGAATTGTATTAACCGGAAACATAATACTTGTGTGAATACATAGACAAACAGAGTGTCACTAGTATGCCTCTACTTGACTAGCTCGTTGATCAAAGCTGGTTATGTTTCCTAGCCATAGACATGAGTTGTCATTTGATTAACGGGATCACATCATTAGGAGAATGATGTGATTGACTTGACCCATTCCGTTAGCTTAGCACTCGATCGTTTAGTATGTTGCTATTGCTTTCTTCATGACTTATACATGTTCCTATGACTATGAGATTATGCAACTCCCGTTTACCGGAGGAACACTTTGTGTGCTACCAAACGTCACAACGTAACTAGGTGATTATAAAGGTGCTCTACAGGTGTCTCCAAAGGTACTTGTTGGGTTGGCGTATTTCAAGATTAGGATTTGTCACTCCGATTGTCGGAGAGGTATCTCTGGGCCCACTCAGTAATACACATCACTATAAGCCTTGCAAGCATTGTAACTAATGAGTTAGTTGCGGGATGATGTATTACGGAACGAGTAAAGAGACTTGCCGGTAACGAGATTGAACTAGGTATCGAGATACTGACGATCGAATCTCGGGCAAGTAACATACCGATGACAAAGGGAACAACGTATGTTGTTATGCGGTCTGACCGATGAAGATCTGTAACATCCCAAATTTTCAATTTGGAATGTTATACATAGATCATCATTGCATAGCATATTTTATTGCATTTTGGCAAATCCTCGATAAATCCTAAGCAACTCAAGGACCCTCGGAGAGAGTTGGGGATTTTCCTGAATTATCATATTTGATTTTCATCAAATAATAAAACGAGGATTTTGGTTTTAATTATTTTCTCTCCGGAAAAATATTTCACATTAAAATAAATGAGAGGAGAAAATATGACTTATCCAAAACAATTGAAATATTGGAGGAAAAATATTAAAATCATATATTGGATTTTATTCGGATTTTTATTTGCAATTTTAATTGCATTAAAAAAATTTGCACGTTTTCAAAACTGCATTTTTGTGTCAAAAAAATGTCCAACTTGTCCTAATTATTTTAATTAGACGGGGAAAATTTCTTTTATCATTTTTGGATATTTATTTATTTTTCTGTGATTTTTTTAAATTCGGCGGTATATTTAAAAAAAAATCCACCGCGCCCGACCGGGCCGAGGCCCAGCCGAGCCGGCCGGCCCACCCCGCGCCCCATCTCCCTCCTGGAGACCAAGGCGAGCACGGCCGCCGTCGCCGAGTCCCGCTCGCCTACGCCTCCCCCGCGCCCCCTTTCCCAAGCCGGCGAAGCCCCCCTCCTTAAATACCCCCCCACCCCGCCGCCGCCCCTCTCCCTCGCGCCCGCGCCGCCGCCCCAAGACGCCGCCGCCGGAGCCCGTACGCCGCCGCCCGCC
>NC_057796.1:171127335-171135317 GCF_018294505.1 Triticum aestivum
AAAAAAAACCGTTCGTTTTTTCTAAACCCTAGATCGGTTTATTTTTCTTTGGTTTTATTATTTAGTGAACGTTCACCGACCCGTTCGTTTTAACGAACGTGTTCGTCGGATTTTCGCTGTTAACGAACGTTCGTTCGTTTAACCGTTCGTCAGTTTTCTTTTTCGTCGAATTTTTCCGCGATTATTCCAGATCTCGATTTCAGATCAGATCTTCGTTTTCGTTTAACTTTTCGCTCGTTTATCGGAATTAGGCGATTCAAGCGCCTGAGTTTCGTCTCGAAATTCTCTTTCTGTTTAAACTACTCAAACAAGTTTTTGCTACTGTAAAATTTGACCTAGATCCAGATTAGTAAACGAAGCTTGTTTCTTTCACCGTTTGACTTTCGTTGCTTTGTTCGAGTTGATTCTTTTTGCAAACCGGAGTTCTTAAGTTGAACTTTCCGGTTGGACCTTTCATTTGAGTTTTACCTGTGCATTAGATGAGTACTTATTGTTTGCTTGTTTGTTTGCGATAGAGTACCCGGAGTGCGCCGCTTGTTACTTCGAATCTCTAGGTTTCGCGGATCATCAGCAAGGCAAGTAACACTTTGATCATACTTTTCCATACCCAGTTTTATTTGCATTAGATCAATCCTCAAACATTGCATGGTTAGGATATAATTAAATTGTGGGTATTGGGATGTAGTTGAGGTAGTACCTATTTCCTGTGTTATTTATCAAACCCTTGGGAGTTACTTCTACGTTTGCTATTATATTGCCATGCTATGCTCGTAGACGTGGATTGGGTTTGAGAGATATTCATGACAGATGTGAGATTATTAATAATGGTTTACTTAAGGTGGCAACTAAAACTCACATCTGGGTGGATTGAGGCACCTGGGGAACCCAGTGCTGCCTGTATTTTTGGATATCCCGGGGTACCCGTGTGATCATCCTATGGACCGCCACCCAGACTCAAATGGATCATAAGATTATTCTTGCTGGAAACTTCCGTGTGCAGCCACAAGCTATTATGGGCTCTAGCATAGTTGAGTAGGTTACATGATCTCTTGAAGACGTGGGCTAGCAGATGTAGGGGAAACTAGGTGTAACTGTCCATCCGGAGTAAAGGGTGATTGTTTCTGAAAGACTGTGTCTCGGTCATCCGTTTCTCAAACATCATGCAGTGCGAGAATTAAGCGGAGGCGATCGAGTCTTGTGGGGAAAAGTGCATAACCTCTGCAGAGTGTACAAACTAATCATGGTTAGCCGTGTCCCCGGTTATGGCCAACTTGAGTATCTAGTACCTGGATTATCATGTGAATCTCATCACCATGTTACTTTAATTAATTTTTTGGGTTAATAATGACACTTAATTGGGATTGAGTTGGAGGTACCTTCTCAATGTTTAACAACCACCATGATAGTTAAACATAACTTATTCCTTTGCAGTAGGGAAAAATTGGCTTTTCGCAAAACTGTAACCATAGAGCTTTCCACCAGCCATATATGCATGTAGTATAGCATTATTATGTTCATTATTATCTATGTGTTATATTGCCAGCATATTCCATGTGCTAACCTGTTTTCGGGCTGCAACGTTTCATGTTGCAGACTTTTCAGAGGACGAGTAAGGTGCCTTAGGTCGTGGTCTTATACTCAGTGATGCCGTTGGAGTTGATGGACTCACTTATCTTCCAAGTCTTCCGCTGTTATCGTTATTAGATGGCCTTAAGCCATATTTATCATACTTATTCTCTTTTCAGATATTCGATGTAATAAGTGTGTGATTGCTACTCTATTAAAATCCTCCATTTGTATTGTGCGTGTCAGCATTACTGATCCAGGGATGACACTGGTGCACAGCAGCACAGACTATTTGAGGTCTGGTCGCTACAAAGGTGGTATCAGAGCACACGCTGACTGTAGGACACGACCACTAAGCTTAAACCCTAGAACACTTCTCTCTTCTCATTTCTGACCCCTCTCCACTTTCTACTCTTTTAGGAATGGCGGATGCAAGGAGCAAGTTCATGCAACCAGATGAAGACACGCCTTTTGGACGACACTTGAAGGAAGTCACTAAGTACTTGAACATAGGAATGCCAAGCATCACCGGAACCTACAACGCCACATTACCAGAAGAGGAGAGCTGGAAGATTCAAGTTCAAGTTCCAGGAAGGACGTTTGTGCCAGTTACTGAGCCAATAAAATTGGTTTTTGAAGCACCAACCTGGAGTTTAGGGAAGAGCATGGCCGCCCACATCGCTATGGGACGCATTGGAGAAGTCTACCACAGGGAGCTTAAGGATACTATTTATCAGATTTGTGGACGCCGAGACGAGCAATGGGAGATGATCAGAAGCAAGAAGGATGGATCAATTGCAGCTTTCATCCAGGAGCAAAACCAACACATTCATCGCCAGGAGAACCATATGTGCTCAGACAAGGAAGATCTGAAGAAGGCATTGACGAAGATCAAGGAGCTGGAGGAAGAACTCAAGGCTACACGCGAGGATTATTTGGAGGAAATCGTCGCACTAGTAGGGAAGAATGACGACCTGGAGAAGAAGATTGGAGTATTCATGGGAAATCCAGTGCCAAAAGCAGAAGATGACGAACGCGCTTGCCCAGATAACTACATCATCATCGACAACACTGACTCGGACCCCAGTGAAGATGACTTTGTTGATGAAGCTAGAGCAGATATCATGGAGTCTTCAACTGATCAAAATTTCTAGTAGACCACCATATCAGTAGTAGTTTTCCCCCATTTAATAGTATAGTTCAAGCACTTTGTAACGCTAGTTAGATCGATTGTATGCCTTGTTTGAATTGATTGAGTGATATTGATTGTATTTGACTCATGAGCATATGGGTAGTGTTTTCCCTCTAGACCTCATTCTATTCTTAACTCTCATCTTTTCTAACCCATCAGATGCCTCCGAGACGCGACACCCGATTTGTTTTCCCACCCGAGATCACCCAGTTGATTCAGCAACAGAATGCCCTGATGCAAGTGTTGGTACAGAACCAAGGCAACAACAATAACAACAACCCACCACCCCCACGTATTGATCACTTAGCCCGTTTCTTGAGGCTAAACCCGCCGGTGTTTTCCAGCAGCACCGAGCCGATTGTTGCAGATGATTGGCTCCGCAAAGTTGGAAGGGAGTTGACCACTGCAGGATGCACAGATGCGGAAAGAGTGCGTTTTGCCGCACATCAGCTTGATGGACCCGCAGCATCATGGTGGGAGAATTATACAGCCACGCACCCTATTGACACTGTCACATGGGACCAGTTTCAGCAAGCTTTCCGTACAGCTCATGTTTCAGCAGGAGCTATGGCTATGAAGAAGCGTGAGTTTCGCAACCTACGCCAAGGAGGACGCACCGTAGGCCAGTATGTGGAAGATTTCAGTAAGTTAGCACGTTATGCACCAGATGACGTTGCTACGGATGCTACCAAGCAGGAGAAGTTTCTGGAAGGATTGAATGATGAGCTGAGTATGCAGTTGATGGTAGCAACTTTCAACAACTACCAGGAGCTGGTAGATAGAGCTCTCATGATTGAAGGGAAGCAAGAGCAGATTGAAAACCGCAAGAGGAAGTATGGACAAGGGAAGTACAATTCTGGAGCTCAGCAGAAGCCACGTTTTGCCCCGAAACCGGGAGGACAGTTTCAGCATACTCATGGAGGAGGTAGTACGCACAACCATAATGGCTCCAAGAATGGTAATGGGAATGGAGGAAGCAACGGACAGAACCGTAATAACCCTTCAACCCCAGCCAAGAGGGATCGAAGTCACGTTACTTGTTTCAAGTGCCAGAAGACTGGACACTATGCAAATGATTGTCTTGAAGTCCAGAATGGTAATGGCAATGGAAGCTCTGGGAAGAAGCCGAACCCTTTTAATAAAGGACATGTGAACCACGTGAGCGTGGAAGAGGTTGAAGCACAGCCTGATGCAGTAATAGGTAAGTTTTTGGTTAAGTCATTTACTGCAATCGTTCTTTTTGATACTGGTGCATCACATTCATACATATCAAGGGGATTTGTGGATAAGTTTAAGCTGCCCACCAAAGTTCCCAGAACACCTATGTTAGTAACCTCGCCAGGAGCAGATTATATGGCAAGCCAAGGATGTTTTCAGATGCCATTGGCCATAGGTAGGCATGTTTTCCCCTCAGACCTAATAATTTTGGAGTCACAAGGTTTGGATGTGATTTTGGGAATGGATTGGCTATCGATGTATGCAGGAAACATCGATTGCGCTAGTAAGTCGATTTTGCTTACCACCCCAGAAGGAAGAAGGATCAAGTATGTATCTCGGCATGTGCCAAAGAGGACTCAAGTGAATTACTTATCAGGAGTTGTACAGGAGGAAGTACCAGTGGTGAAGGATTACCCGGATGTATTTCCAGAAGAGTTGCCAGGCATGCCACCAGATAGAGACATTGAGTTCTTGATTGAACTTTTGCCAGGCACAGGGCCAATATCTAAGAGACCGTACAGGATGCCCGCAAAAGATTTGGAGGAAATTAAGAAGCATATTAAGGAGTTATTGGATAAAGGCTATATTCGCCCAAGTTCGTCCCCTTGGGGATCACCAGTACTTCTAGTGGAGAAGAAAGATGGATCGTTGAGGATGGTTGTTGATTACCGTGGATTGAGTGAAGTGACCATCAAAAACAAGTAACCACTGCCGATGATCAATGATTTGTTTGACCGCTTACAAGGAGCTAAAGTATTTTCCAAGATCGATCTACGATCAGGATACCATCAGTTAAAGATTCGAGAGCGGGATATACCTAAGACGGCTTTTACCACCAGATATGGGCTGTATGAGTATACCGTTATGTCATTTAGTCTGACTAACGCACCTGCCTATTTCATGAACCTGATGAACAAAGTGTTTATGGAGTTTTTGGATAAGTTCATCGTGGTGTTCATAGACGATATTTTAGTCTTTTCCAAGAATGAGGAAGAGCATGAGGAGCATTTGCGTTTGGTACTTGAGAAGCTCAGAGAACATCAGTTATACGCCAAGTTCAGCAAATGTGAATTTTGGCTGAAGGAAGTTGGATTCCTCGGACATGTTATTTCTGGAGAAGGAATAGCAATAGACCCCGCCAAAGTTGACACGGTAACAAGTTGGGAATCACCCACGTCAGTTGGAGGAATCCGGAGTTTTCTTGGACTTGCAGGATACTACCGGAGATTCATCGAGAATTTCTCAAAGATTGCTAAGCCCATGACAGAGCTGTTAAAGAAGGACATCAAATTCAATTGGACCGAGGAATGTGAAGCTAGTTTCCAAGAGTTGAAGTAACGATTGGTTACATCACACGTGTTGATTCTGCCAGATCAACGCAAAGATTATGAAGTTTATTGTGATGCTTCTCATCGAGGACTTGGAGCAGTGCTTATGCAAGAAGGAAGAGTTGTGTCATATGCTTCACGACAACTTAAACCCCATGAGAAGAATTATGCTTCGCATGATTTGGAGTTAGCAGCCGTAGTGCATGCGTTGAAGACATGGAGACATTTTCTCATCGGAAACCATTGTGAGGTGTACACGGATCACAAGAGTTTGAAGTATATTTTCACGCAGAAGGAGTTAAATCTCAGACAGAGGAGATGGTTGGAGCTCATTAAGGATTATGATATGAGATTGCATTATCACCCAGGGAAGGCTAACGTAGTAGCAGATGCGTTGAGCCGCAAGAGCCATGTCAACACCCTCATGACAGGAGAGATACCTCAGGAGTTAGCCGAGGACCTTCGCGAGCTATGTTTGGAGATAGTCCCAAGAGGCTATTTAGCGACATTGGAGATTCAGTCTACCTTGATGGAAAAGATCAGAGAAGCTCGGAAGACAGACAAGGAGATTGACGAGATAAAGGAAAAGATGAGCAAAGGAAAAGCCAAGGGTTTTCGTGAGGATGAGCACGATACCTTATGGTTTGAGGACCGCGTTTACGTGCCAAATGATCCGGAGATCAGGAAGCTGATTTTGCAAGAGGCCCATGATTCACCGTATTCGATTCACCCAGGAAATACCAAGATGTATTTGGTTTTGAAGGACACTTTCTGGTGGACTGGAATGAAGAAGGATATTGCGGAGTATGTAGCAGTTTGTGATGTATGTCAGAGAGTGAAGGCAGAACATCAGAAGCCAGCAGGATTACTACAACCATTGCCAATACCCGAATGGAAGTGGGATAAAATAGGCATGGATTTTATCACGGGATTGCCCAGGACTCGTTCAGGCTATGACTCAATATGGGTTGTAGTCGACCGTTTGACGAAAGTAGCTCATTTCATTCCAGTGAAGACCACTTACACCAGTGCTAAGTTGGCAAAGATATACATGACCAGGATCGTATGTTTGCATGGAGTTCCGAGGACCATTGTATCAGACAGAGGAACCCAATTTACCTCGAAGTTTTGGAAGTAGTTACATGAAACATTGGGAACCAGGCTAGAATTTAGTACAGCCTTTCACCCACAGACAGATGGACAGACCGAAAGAGTCAATCAGATTTTGGAGGACATGCTGAGAGCTTGTGCACTAGATTATGGATCTAGTTGGGACGACAATTTGCCATATGCAGAGTTTTCTTACAACAACAGTTATCAAACCAGTTTGAAGATGGCCCCTTTCGAAGCTTTGTACGGGAGGAGGTGTAGAACACCGTTGTTATGGGACGAAGTAGGAGACCGTCAGTTGTTTGGACCAGATTTGATTAAGGAGTCTGAACAGAAAGTGAGGTTGATTCGCGATAGGCTCAAGGTAGCCCAGTCCAGGCAGAAGAGTTATGCTGATTCTAAACGAAATGAGACAGTTCACGAAGTCGGAGACAGAGTTTATCTTCGAGTATCACCACTTCGAGGAGTGAAGCGCTTTGGAGTTAAGGGAAAGCTAGCGCCCCGTTTTATCGGACCATACAGAGTTTTAGAACGTATGGGAGAAGTTGCCTACAAGCTGGAATTGCCCGAAGGATTGTCAGGAGTTCACGACGCATTTCACGTTTCACAGTTGAAGAAGTGCCACGCAGAGATGGCTGAGATACCACTGAGAGATACAGTGCCGCTGGAAGCGATTCAGCTGGAAACTGATTTGACCTATGAGGAGAAACCAGTTAAGATTCTTGAGTATGCCAGCCGAGTCACCCGCAGTAAGGTTATCAAGTTTTGCAAAGTCCAGTGGAGTCACCACACGGAAGATGAAGCCACCTGGGAGCGAGTGGAAGATCTACGGAAGGACCACTCTCACCTATTTTCTAGCCAACCCGAATCTCGAGGGCGAGATTCATCTTAAGGGGGGTAGGTTTGTAACATCCCAAATTTTCAATTTGGAATGTTATACATAGATCATCATTGCATAGCATATTTTATTGCATTTTGGCAAATCCTCGATAAATCCTAAGCAACTCAAGGACCCTCGGAGAGAGTCGGGGATTTTCCCGAATTATCATATTTGATTTTCATCAAATAATAAAACGAGGATTTTGGTTTTAATTATTTTCTCTCCGAAAAAATATTTCACATTAAAATAAATGAGAGGAGAAAATATGACTTCTCCAAAACAATTGAAATATTAGAGGAAAAATATTAAAATCATATATTGGATTTTATTCGGATTTTTATTTGCAATTTTAATTGCATTAAAAAAATTGCACGTTTTCAAAACTGCATTTTTGTGTCAAACAAATGTCCACCTTGTCCTAATTATTTTAATTAGACGGGGAAATTTTGTTTTATCATTTTTGGATTTTTATTTATTTTTCTGTGATTTTTTTAAATTCGGCGGTATATTTTAAAAAAAATCCACCGCGCCCGACCGGGCCGAGGCCCAGCCGAGCCGGCCGGCCCACCCCGCGCCCCGTCTCCCTCCTGGAGACCGAGGCGAGCACGGCCGCCGCCGCCGAGTCCCGCTCGCCTACGCGTCCCCGGCGCCCCCTTCCCCAAGCCGGCGAAGCCCCCTCGCTCCTTAA
>NC_057796.1:171135841-171189109 GCF_018294505.1 Triticum aestivum
CGCCGCCCGTCGCCGCCCCAAGCCCCACCGCACCCCGCCGCCCTCGCCGACCCCGCCGGAGCCCCAAGCCGCCCCGCCGGAGCCCGTCCCGACGAGGTACCGAGCCGCCGCCGCCGCTTGCCGGTTTTTTTCTAAACCCTAGATCGGTTTATTTTTCTTCGGTTTTATTATTTAGTGAACGTTCACCGACCCGTTCGTTTTAACGAACGTGTTCGTCGGATTTTCGCTGTTAACGAACGTTCGTTCGTTTTACCGTTCGTCAGTTTTCTTTTTCGTCGGATTTTTCCGCGATTATTCCAGATGTCGATTTCAGATCAGATCTTTGTTTTCGTTTAACTTTTCGCTCGTTTATCGGAATCAGGCGATTCAAGCGCCTAGAGTTTCGTCTCGAAATTCTCCTTCCGTTTAACCTACTCAAACAAGGTTTTGCTACTGTAAAATTTGACCTAGATCCAGATTAGTAAACGAAGCTTGTTTCTTTCGCCGTTTGACTTTCGTTGCTTTGTTCGAGTTGATTCTTTTTGCAAACCGGAGTTCTTAAGTTGAACTTTCTGGTTGGATCTTTCATTCGAGTTTTACCTGTGCATTAGATGAGTACTTATTGTTTGCTTGTTTGTTTGCGATAGAGTACCCGGAGTGCGCTGCTTGTTACTTCGAATCTCTAGGTTTCGCGGATCATCAGCAAGGCAAGTAACACTTTGATCATACTTTTCCATACCCAGTTTTATTTGCATTAGATCAATCCTCAAACATTGCATGGTTAGGATATAATTAAACTGTGGGTATTGGGATGTAGTTGAGGTAGTACCTATTTCCTGTGTTATTTATCAAACCCTTGGGAGTTACTTCTACGTTTGCTATTATATTGCCATGCTATGCTCGTAGACGTGGATTGGGTTTGAGAGATATTCATGACAGACTATTTGAGGTCTGGTCGCTACAAGATCTTCGTAGAATATGTGGGAGCCAATATGAGCATCCAGGTTCCGCTATTGGTTATTGACCAGAGAGGTGTCTCGGTCATGTCTACATAGTTCTCGAACCCGTAGGGTCCGCACGCTTAACGTTACGATGACAGTTATATTATGAGTTTATATGTTTTGATGTACCGAAGGTTGTTCGGAGTCCCGGATGTGATCACGGACATAACGAGGAGTCTCGAAATGGTCGAGACATAAAGATTGATATATTGGAAGCCTATGTTTGGATATCGGAAGTGTTCCGGGTGAAATCGGGATTTTTCCGGAGTACCGGGAGGTTACCGGAACCCCCCGGTAACTTAATGGGCCTTAGTGGGCCTAGGTGGAAGAGAGGAGAGGAGGCCAGGGCAGGGCCGCACGCCCCTCCCCCCAGTCCAAATAGGACAAGGAGAGGGGGGCGGCGCCCCCCCTTTCCTTCCTCCCCTCCACCTCTTCCCCCTCTCTCTCCTAGTCCAACATCGAAAAGGGGGGGAGTCCTACTCCCGGTAGGAGTAGGACTCCTCCTGGCGCGCCTCTCCCCTTTGGTCGGCCAAACCCCCCCTTGCTCCTTTATATACGGGGGCAGGGGTCACCTCTAGACACAATTGATCATTGATCTCTTAGCCGTGTGTGGTGCCCCCTCCACCATATTACACCTCGGTAATATCGTAGCGGTGCTTAGGCGAAGCCCTGCGTCGGTAGAACATCATCATTGTCACCACGCCGTCGTGCTGACGAAACTCTCCCTCAACACTCGGCTGGATCGGAGTTCGAGGGACATCATCGAGCTGAACGTGTGCTGAACTCGGAGGTGCCGTGCGTGCGGTACTTGATCGGTCGGATCGTGAAGACGTACGACTACATCAACCGCGTTGTGTTAAATGCTTCCGCTTTCGGTCTACGAGGGTACGTGGACAACACTCTCCCCTCTCGTTGCTATGCATCACCATGATCTTGCATGTGCGTAGGAATTTTTTTGAAATTACTACGTTCCCCAACATCTCTCTCTCTCTCTCTCTCTCTCTCTCTCTCTCTCTCTGTGTGTGTGTGTCCCAATCTATTTCCTATCCTTCACTTATGTATGGATGTCGACCAATCTCCGTCAAGACATAGCTAGGTCTCTCCTTCTCAACACATATACGAGTCGATCTACCTCTCTAGTTAGGTCTCTGCCTCCACCCCCCCCCCCAACGATCTAGTCATGCCCCCCTGCCACACACAAACTTGCCCTCTGCCCTCTGACGTTCTGGTAGGTCAGTCGCCCTATATCTTTGACGTACACACACACAATTTCCATGTCTCTCTTCATCGATCTCGCACCCACACTTGATCCTCTCTTTGACTCTATCGATATCTATGACCCCTCCCTCGCTTCTCGTGGATCGCCCCTCTATATAGATATAGATAGGCCTCTATTTCATGCACATTGCATGTGTCACATTTTTGTTTGAGATATCATCGACACATATTCCCTCAAACACATTCACGAAATCCCCCCAACAAAAAAAACACTCACGAATGCACACGCCATCTCTCTAGGTTTGTATCTCTCTCACACACACCCATGTAGGTGGGGGACGTGCACAAAGAGAAGAGGTGCACGCACGGCGCACGTACTCCCGTCTCTTTCCCAACCACACCCGCGCGAGCACACGGTGGAGCACATTTATGTATGAAAAGGCAGCCCACGTGGTAATTTGACACGTGTACTGGTTGTCCACTTGATGGAGGATCGTGTACCATAGGTGAACAAACAAATTGCGACTTGACACATGATTTAAAAAAAACAGGCAAACCATGTGGGGCCTACCTTAGAGGCAAGGCTCTATACATTGGAGATGCTTTGTAGTAGTACTTTTGATGTGTCCTGTCAACTCGCAGAACGAGAAGAAGCTTGCTTAGTACGCCCTCTCCCCCACCCACGGGCACAGTGGCTCGCAGAGTTGCATGACGAGGAGAAGCTTTCTTACTACTCCTACGCCCGCTCCCTCGCCCACGTGCTCGGTGGCTCACAGGACGAGGAGAAAATTTTACTACTCCCTCTGTTAGATGTATATGCTCCTTATCCCTACCTTGGTTAGAGAGATTATCATAATGTTTGTGATATATATCTTTTAGCAGACTTCAATATGATCTACTAGTACATACTCCAAACACTAATGTATATAGACGTTTTTTATAGTGTAGATTCACTCATTTTGCTCCGTATGTAGTCCATATTGAAACAGACATAGTAGTGCGCACTCTCCCTCGCCCCTTGCCCCTCGACCCTCGCCCATGTGGTGGATGTGCAACAATTCATTCGGTCTCAGATAGCCAGAACCGTATATTCCAGTACCATCATTGCTCGACTTCCCGAAGAGGCGAAGAGACAAGCGCAAGGTTATAATATTTTTTAGATGCCAAGCGCAAGGTTTATAGTAGAACTAGTAGTAGTAGTACTAGTAGTACGTAGTGTATGAGGAAGAAGCAACAAGAATGTATGTTTTGCGTGACAGTCTCTTCTTATAGGACGTGCTAGACCTAGTGGACCTCATTGTTGCAATGGGAGTATCATGGATGGCACGATTCAGAGTGGTGGGCAGCGGGAATTATATTCGGAGCTGCTTAGTCTTAAACCCCATGAAGAAGTCCCATCGAAAGGAATAACCATCCTATACACGTGCTCCTATGTAAAATGAGTAAGTGAGACAAAAAGACAAAGAGACAAAGTAAAAAAATCACCATCCTTAGAGGCAGCCCTATTGTATCAGTGAATGATATTTCTATGTCATGATTGACATGGCAAACTTATTTAACCATGCTGCAGAGGTAGTAATGGATTTTTATTTATTTGCGGAGGTAGCAGCAGATGGATAGTCAACGAGGCGTGAAATGATGGCTGCTTCCTCGGTCAAACATAGAGAAAGGTGGGCCTCATGATTTGATGGCTCATTAGTCATTATTACTTCCTATACTCTTTGCCCATATAATAACCGCGTGGTAGAGTAGTTGGCTATACTTTAAAACAACCATGCTCGAAGAGAAGAGGTGCACGCACTCATGCACGTACTAGTAGCACTCTTTGCGTCTTCCCCAACCACACATGTGACACGGCGGAGCTCATTTCCGTACGATGATGTAGCCCACGTGATAATTTGATGCGTCGAGTAGTAGTTACTCACTTAATGGAGGGTCGGGAACCATGCATGAACGGTGCCGCGTTATTTATGAATAAAGGTTTTTTCTTCAGTGGCACATACGCAATATAAATAGGTTCATTTGGAGATAAAAAGCAAACAGCTCCACTATATACATAACCAAGAGGCTACACGGTTGCTTGCTGGGGTTGCTGTCTTCACACTAGCTCGCACAAAACAACTGTGGCCACATCTCTAACAATCGGGCAGATCAAGTCCGCCGAGGGGAAGGGGTGGATGCTTTGTGTAGATGCGGTCCCCGTCGCCGATGGCGAAAACCCACTGTTGGCGCGTCCCGATCAGGGGTCCCCGTCGTTCTCTCTTAGAAAGCCGGTGTGGTTGCCTTCGTACATTGCTCACTACCGCGACGAGGGCAGTAGCCGCCTCCCACCGCCCTCCTCTAGGTTGAGCACCCGACATCCCTTAGGTACAACTTCCTTTACAGCCGGCTTGCACCACTGCCCCAGCTGCCCACATCGCTCCATGTGGATATTTCTCTACTTCTTTGCCCCCCACGAACCTCTACTACTGTATTTTTTATGAGTTTATGTCTCATCAACTAGTCCCACTAGTCTTATTCTAATCACGCTTCTTCAATTTCTTTGACACAGGGATGCTCAGTTCAATTTTAGTGAAACACAAAATGATCCAATGGTCAAAGGGTTGCAAACTTCATTTCTTCGGAAGGTTCGACGTTGCCTGCAAATTAAAGCCTGGATAGGGTTTCGGGTTCAAGGCCTAGGGACTGCATGGATCTTCTTTTTCTTTAGTTGTCTCTGTTCCAAAATAAGTGTCAACTTTAGTAAAGTTGGGATAAAGTTGAGACACTTATTTTAGAATGGAGGGAGTACATATTGGCTATGATCTGTGAATCAATGAGATGCAATAGCATGCATGTTAGTCTCCTTTGTATTTGATTTGTATTTGATGGAATGTTGCAACGGGGCAACCTTGGACGCAAGATACATGGAACAGAAGCTGGAAGCTTCATAGCATTATACAAATTTCTCTCGCTGAGAAATTATAGTACATACTAGTATGTACTAAAGAGTTAGGTGTCGCACGGTGTCCAGAAAAATATGGTGATAGTGTGAGGTGGGCCATGTAATCACTGAGCTGGCGTGTTTTCACTGCTTTCACACTCCTCCGCTGTAAGAATGGAGAAAATTCTAAAGAGTGGAGACGCTCTACCTCCTTTCGCCGAAACGTGGGACATCCAGCATCCGCTGCACGTGTCATGCACCAAAGTAAAGTGTACAGTGCAACTAAGACTCACCATGGTCGTACCACCTTAGTAATAATGACCAATGAGCCGTCAAATTACATAGACCCGGTAGTAAGTTGGACGGACGAAGCAACTATCACTCTTGAATCCGCTTCTCCATTCAACGCGGGCGCCAGTGAGAGAGGTCGCGCCCGCTCTACCCGGGCGATTCTCTGGAGTGGCGCTGACCGTTTCGGGCGGGAACCGTGCGCGGGCGTGGAGGGGCTTTGGGTGGGCCAGGCTGGTCAGGAGCGGGCGTCGCAGCTGTCCCAACCAGACGCCCGGAAACGAGAGGATGCACCGACTCTCGCGGCTAAATCATAGTACTACAAACCATCTCTCTGTAGGAGTAGGTCGATGTGTCGCTCTCTCTAACACACACACGATGTTAAAACACACACACACACACACGCATGTACGCACGCACGCACACACACACACACACACAGGTTCATAGAATAGGAATATCGTGGGAGTGGGAAGCCAGAGGAAGTGAGATAAATGGAGTACGTACAAGAAGAGAATAGGTACACACAAACGCATGTCTGTCGGAGCCTCGCACTATAGCCCAGCCGACCAAAGCACGACGGCCGGATCTGTGCCTCTCATCCCGGTGCCGGTTGTCGGATTTCAGGTTCCGGCAAACCCTTGTGAGGTTTAAACTCTGGGGTGCGCACGAAGAACACTCTCTTCCTAGCTCGCTCGCTCAACGATCCCACGGCCTAGCTCGACGGGCCAACAAGAGACGCGGGGGTTTATACTGGTTCAGGCCACCTTGCGGTGTAACACCCTACTCCAGTGTGTGGTGGATTGCCTCGAGGGGCTGAGGATGAACTAGTACAGTGGATGAACAACCACAAGAGGCGAGGTGTTCTTGGGCTTGATGAGCCGGTGTGTGTGAGGATGATCTGAATGATCTCCCTACTACGGTGGTGGCTAGATCCTATTTATAGTGGCCTTGGTCCTCTTTCCCAAATGTTAGGCGGGAAGGGATCCCACAACGGCCAAGTTTGAAGGGGACAACGAGTACAAGCTATCCTGACAAAAGGTGGTCTTCGCCTGCCAAAGGCTCTGGTGGTGATGCTGCTGTGGGCTCTACGATGACCTCCGTCCTGTCGTCCAGCTGGTCTTGGTCTTGTTGCACCGATATGGAAACCTTTCCCTGATGCCTCCGGACCCCGCGCCTGCACTTGCCTCCTTAGCACCAAAGAGGAAACTGGTACACTGCGTGATAGAGGCAGGGGTCCCGATCTTTCAATGAGATGATAACTATCGATTTGGTGCAGACGACTTTGACGATCTGACTACAAACGTGCATGATGTTGCGCATTAGCAATCGCTGAACCAATCTCCCGAGGTTACTGACGATGCTGGAAGCACGATCAGCCTGACCACGAAGGTCTATTCCTGCAAGCAATCAAACCACAAGCAAGAATATGATAAAGCAATCTGAATATTGTAAAAATATATGAAGTATTGATAATGGTGGGGATCCGTAAGAGGTCTTGGTCTGGTCGTTGGACACAAACGAAGTACACGAAGTTGCATTGTCTAACTTTTAACTAAACAAATCCCAAGGAAAAAGCTACTAGATGGATCTACTTATATAGGAGCAAGGGGTGGTGGCCAAAGAGGTGGAAGGACGTCCCAAGGTAACCTAAAACTAACCCTAGGTCGTACAAGGCTCATGGGCCCAAGTGGAGGTGATGCAACACCTTTGGACTTGTTGTTTTACTCGGATTCTGCTGCAACGTCAAATTGTTTCGTCGATATCTCAATGCTCCGGACGAATTTGAAGGTGAATCCAGTTGGCTTGGAAATAGCACGAAATCTACTATCCAACAAAAAAAGAATCACCCAATTCGGAATCCGTATGAAAAAGTTGTTCTTGTTTTGAGTCACGTATGTCTGTGTAGTCCGAATCTGAATTCAGAACGTGAGAGACTTGGACTCTATCTTCTCTTGGCCCAAAAGTGACGTGAGAGGACTTTTTGAACAGAACCTAAACTTCTATTTTTCCCTTATCTTCATATGTGGATTGTACAAATGTCCCATATACCTGCAATTAGACAAAACACAAAAGTGTGTGGAGTATTTTTGTTCTGGATAACATAAATAAATTATTGAATAGTTTGCACTAGAAATCACCTGACAAGTATGCATGTATGCAATATTTTTGGTCGTATCCAAGGTAGTCATGTCCTCATCATCCTCCCCTTCTTGAAAACAAAGCCATCCTCGGCGTTGCTTAATCTGAAATGTGGCTAACAAAAGAGACAAGGTGTACATGTTGTATATGTCTATGTCATTCATTTTTACTTCCCTTGGTTTTTGCAGATATGACTCATGTATACATGAGTAACTTTCATAGATCATAAAATATAAATCCAAAATATTATCATAAGTAGAAGGCCTGAAAATATTGCAACTCAGTTTGCACATATAAGTGAAGCTCTTATTCATATCAAAAGATTGACAATATTCATCATTAAACCATCCCAACATTGGTGAATAAAACTTACGTGCACCAAATTTACATGCTACAACATGCTTAAATAAGAAAACATGCAATAAGTCATTTGACACAGAATGATCACCAAGATTAGAGGTCATATCAGAATGATTAAACATTGGCGCAATTATTTTAAAATGTGTTTGATCCAAATATGATTTATTTCCTGATTCACATGGTTCTTTGACATCAACAGTTAAATCAATCGGCGCACTCAAAATTTCAGTTGTTTGATCACATGATGCATTCATGACAGTAACATGATTCTCTAAAATAGGTGGCGTGCTCAAATCAACAGGTAACTCAACACATGATGTATTTAAGTTAATTAGGCATGCATCATTCTCATGTGAAGTTATATCATCAATACCTTTACTGTTACCTTGTCACAAAGACATAGCTGATGTAGGTATGGACAATGACAATGTACCATACACTTGAGATGATGTCGCACTCACAATCTGAGGTGTGGCTGCTCTAGTAGGTGCAACAGTGGAGGAATCAACCGATGGTAGTGAGCATGAATTAGAATATTTGTTGTTGTAGTCACCCAATGCATCCTCCTTTAACTGTCTCTCAAAGGTACAAGCACGAACATACATACCAGTAATGCAACGAGGAATATACTGAAATCTTGCCTGAATATCATGGTTCAAACCACCAAAAAATCTATTCATTGTATCATTCTCATATTATTCTATGTCACAATGATGCATATAAGATTTGAATTCTTGGTAGTAAGCATGAACAGTGTTGTTGCCTTATTTAAATTGTTCAAATTTGTGAAGCAATTCACGATGATAGTAAGGAGGGAAAAATTGTTGTCTCATTACATCTTTCAAATCTTTCCAAGTTGTGGGTTGGTTATCAATGTTTTTCTTACAATGCACACTCCACCAAACAGAAGCAAAACCAGTAAATGCTCTAGTGGCAGCTCGTACTCGCTCAAGTTCAGAAAAGTCATGGTGACTAAAAATTTGTTCTACTTCAAGCTCCCAAGCTAGATAAATAGGAGGCTTAAATCTACCCTCAAATGACGGTAAAGAGATAACCTAACCATGTGCTTGTGTGTGTTGTCCCAACTCTCGTGATAGTGAAGATGTGTCTGTTGTCCAAGAACTTCTATCTCCGGAACTTGTCATGATTAGTAAAAACAAGAAACAAAATTCAAGAATAATGTTCCTATAAACTACTAGGATGTGGTTGTAAAGTGCTCACAGTAAAGCAAATATCAATATCTTACAAGTTCTTACCATGCGGCAGGTGGTGACAGGCAACCAGCGGTGTCAAATAACTCCGAAGATTGTGTAAAGCGATTGCCAGGGTAAAGTACGTATACACGTTGTAGAAATATGTGGAGCTGGGTTGGCTATATATGGTAGCAAAAGATTAGCAATAATCAATTCAGAGATGCAATGTTGAGTAAACGCTCAACGACGGTACTGTGCTGGTCCCAGGCTAGACCGGACTAGAGACGCGATCCTAGAACACTAATGAGGTCACGGCATAGCACAACTAGCATCAATGAAGGATACTAAGTAGCTCTGGACAACAAGATATAAGTGAAGATCACAACGGCAGTAAAGATAATGGTGAAAAACAACTGCCAAGCAGGATATACAACAACTCTCTCTCCAACTTTCCTCTTGAAAAGTTTGAGCCAATTTTATGATAACTTTTTTCAAAAATTCTACTAACTCAAGTTTTCCAATGCAAAAAGAATCACTCAATTCCGAATTGATATGAGGAGTCAAAGAATTCTAAAACTGGCCTGAAATACTGGAACAAACTGTATGCGCGAACTTCGGAGGGCAAAAAGACCTATTTAGAAGCCGATTTTGAGACGCCAAATATTGAACTTGCTTTTGCAACTATTCAGACGTGGCTCGTCGCTAGCTTTAATTTGAGTACTTGTAGAGCCAAAATGGACTTCGTATGAAAAAGATATGCCTGTTTTACTGAACACTACGCAAAACAGATTCCAATCCGAATTCAGGTACGAGATTGATTCTAGATAGATCCGAAATTTCTTTTTTTTCTTCTCTTTTTTTCTCTCACTTTTTTTCTTTTTCTTTCTCTCCTTTTTTTCTCTGACTTTTTTTTAACTTTCCTCTCTCTCTTTTTTTTCTCTGACTTTTTTTTCTCTCTTCCTTTTTTTCCAAAACAAACTAGATAAGATGCAGATTGGATCAAGCAAAGATGCGAATGACCTCAACTATGATGATGACAATGAATGATGGGTGGCACGTGGTGGAAATTGATGGATCGAGCTGATGGACAGCGGAAGGAATAATGATGTAGCGGCGGCGTGACTAATGTGAACAGAACTCTAAACTCTAAACGAACTAGATACTAAGACCAGCAACTTGACACGACGATGCAACCACAAATTCAACAAAGAAAACAATGAAAAGAAAATTGCAAAGGCTCGTACTGGCTTGGACAAAGGATGAATAGATCTAACTTTTTTTGTGTGGCTTTTTCTTGGACAACAAGTAAGAAAATAAATTTAATCTAAGGATAACTGGAAATTCTCACCAAGCAACCTGAAAACTGATACCACTTGATAGAGGCGGGCGTACCGATTTTTCGATGAGATGATAACTATCGATTTGGTGGAGACGAATTTGACAATCCGACTACAAACATGCACGACGTTGCGCCTTAGCAATCGCTAAACCAATCTCCCGAGGTTACTGACGATGCTAGAAGCACGATCAACCTGACCACGAAGGTCTATTCCTACAAGCAATCGAAGAACAAGCAAGAATATGATAAACCAATCTGAATATTGCGAATATATATGAAGTATTGAAAATGGTGGGGATCCGTAAGAGGTCTTGGTCTGGTCGTTGGACACAAACGAAGTACACGAAGTTGCAATGGCTAACTTTTAACTAAACAAATCCCAAGGAAAAAGCTACTAGAGGGATCGACTTATATAGGAGCAAGGGGTGGCGGCGAAGGAGGTGGAAGGACATCCCAAGGCAGCCTAAAACTAACCCTAGGTCGTACAAGGCTCATGAGCCCAAGTGGAGGTGATGCAACACCTTTGGACTTGTTGTTTGACTCGGATTC
The DNA here is from genome assembly GCF_018294505.1 of Triticum aestivum. Lineage (NCBI taxonomy): Eukaryota > Viridiplantae > Streptophyta > Magnoliopsida > Poales > Poaceae > Triticum > Triticum aestivum. The sequence goes on from NC_057796.1 coordinate 171,146,834, forward strand.
TGCTGCAGCGTCAGATTGTTTCGTCGATATCTCAACGCTCCGGACGAATTTGAAGGTCAATCCATTTGGGTTGGAAAGAGCACAAAATCTACTTTCCAACAAAAAAAGAATCACCCAATTCGGAGTCCGTATGAAAAAGTTGTTGGCGTTTTGTGTCAGGTGTGTCTGTGTAGTCCGAATCTGAATCTAGAACGTGAGAGACTTGGACTCTATCTTCTCTTGGCCCAAAAGTGACGTGATAGGACTTTTTGAACAGAACCTAAACTTCTATTTTTCCCTTATCTTCATATGTGGATTGTACAAATGTCCCATACGCCTGCAATTAGACAAAACACAAAAGTGTGTGGAGTATTTTTTGTTCTGGATAACATAAATAAATTATTGAATAGTTTGCAGTAGAAATCACCTGACAAATATGCATGTATGCAATATTTTTGGTCATATCCAAGGTAGTCATGTCCTCATCACCGCGCCCGCTGGCGCCCGCCTGGCGTTGGTCGTCATGGCTCATGTCACGCGATCCTTGTGAGGTGTCCCTTGCATAGATATCTCTGCTCCTCGAGAGACGGCGTAGTGAGGCCACCCCCAGGGAGGTCTTTGTGTCGTCCACCTCGCGTGGCCTGGCCCCTCGCGAGGGCCTTGGGTTGTCGCTGCTGAAGCTGGGTCGTACTAGGCCATTGGTGGAGCCACGCCTCGGGCCGCAGGCAGGCAAGTCTGGGCACCCCCGGTCCCAGAACGCCGACAGTAGCCCCCGGGCCCAAGGCGCGCTCGGACTTGGCTTCGAGGCGAATCCAAAGGGCAAGTGTGGAGCACCGTGGGCCCCAACCGCCTGCGGCCTTGATTGACGCGTGGCGATCGATGGGACGTGGGCACCTCCGCTTCCCCACACTGCCTCGGCAACCGTTCGACTTGACGAGACCCTGCTGCATGCAGAGGAAAACCATCATTACCTGCGATCGTGGAGGCTGGTAGTTCGCCTCCTTCTGGCTATAAATGAGGAGAGGGGCGGAGCCCCCGTTGCTCATCTTCTTCTCCATGCCGCCTGCTTCTTCTTCTTCCTCCTCGCCTTGCCATCTTGTTGTGACACTCATGGCGCCGATAAGGAGATTCTCCGCCGCTGAGAAAGGGAAAATCCCCCGCGAAGAGCAGGGGCCACTTTCGCCGAAGAAGAGGTTCAGCTGCTCCCGCGATGCCGACGCGAGGCAGGAGATGACGAGGCCTTGGTACGAGCGGCCTCCTCCCGGCTACCCGCGGCCCTTGTACGCCCATGTGCAAGCCTCTCGAGGAGGAGGCAGCGCTCCGCGCCGCTCGCGTCACGGCTGTGGTGGCCAAGCTGTGGTGGCATGTGCTGCTGGCCCATGAACTCATGCTGAGGGCTCCTCGCACGAGCTCGTGGTGTGGGAGGCGATGCCACCGCGCTCATGGATCCGATTCCCGCAGTTCTTCACCGAAAAGATGCCGCCGAGAGGGCTGCTCGAGCTGTGGTTGCAGCCTGCCGATTGCAGCACCCCGGCAACGGGGGCGGAGGTCGAGGTCGTCTCCCAGGGGAAGATCTTCATGACACGTGGATGGGGCGAAGTCGCCCGCGCTTGCTGCATGGAGGGGGCCCTCACCGTCCACTTTGAGTACGACGGCGCCTCCACGATGTTCTTCAAAGTCTTCGACAAGGGTGGCCGCCGGCTAGAGTGTTGCCCTGGAGGGGGCCGCCAGGATGGCGCGGCAGCGGGCGTCGAGTGCGCCCCCGGGCCTGCCGGCAGTTCCTCCAGCAGCAGCGACGGCTCGTGGGAGTTCAGCGAACCTCCCGAGCTTGACGAATCTCTAGAGACGAGTGACGATAGCTACGTACCGCCAAGCTCTTGTCGTGCCCGGAGCGCGGCAGCGGCGTCTGCTCGCCGCCGCCGATGATCTAGATGGGGTCGGCGTCGGCCCCTCGTGGCCCACTGTTGATGATATCGTCAACGGCGATGCTTGTAGCTAGGACCCCTTGAAGTTTTTATTCTTTTGTTCCCTGCGAGGAATCGAAACGAACCCCGTGGGGGTGTGTAAGGAATCTGTAATGCTTTTGCTCTGATGCTTATTGCCCCTACTATGGGATTTGTGGTTGCACGTCTTGCTTCGGCACTGTCCCCCTTTTCGTCCTCGCGGTAGCTTAGCGCTCTACGCCAGCAGGTCCCAGTCCCCAGGCAGGCTTCAGCCATCGCTGGTATGCCAGGTCGCGGTGTCGTGGTTAAGGCCAGGAGGTGAGCGGCCCGAGGTCCGGTAAGAGCTCCCGAGGCGCAATGCTCAAGAGGTCCCCATTGGCGTGCAAGCAGCGTCCCGAGGGTAGAAAAGGAAGGCGGCATTGCCAGAGCAAGGCTGCCTGAACTAAAAAAATTCCAATTGCAGCATTGTGCTACGTGAGTATGTGACTTATCTTGTTGAGTCCGAGGTGGTCCCTCGTACGGCGTCCGATTTGCGCTTTAGTGGCGGTGTTATTGGGCAAGGCTCACGCCGGTTCCCCCTTCCTTGCTCATCTAAGTGCTCTGCGTCCTCGGGTCCAGACCCTCGAGCAAGCTCAGCCGCCGCTGGTATGCCAGGTCGCGGTGCCGTGGTCAAGTCCAGGGGTGAGGGCTGGAGAGTCAGTAAGAGCTCCTAAGGCGCGATGCTCAGGAGCCCCCCTTTAATGCGCAAGCGAATCACGCGGAAGGAGGGCGGCCGGTGAGGCCACCCGTAATCGTGCCCCGTAGATCCCTGCGGGTTATTGTGAGGGGGGAATACAACTTGTAATCGCGCTTGCTGTCCTGCCGCTGGTCTTTCCGCAAGAAGATGAAGGCACTGAGGGTCTGGCGAGGTGACGTGCGCGGGGCGTGTCGTGAGCCAGAGCTCGACCACTCAGGTTTGTCAGCGTTGCAGGGACGCACCCGAGCACAAGCGTCGTGCCAGCATGTGTAGCCCCCGTTGTGGGATGAGCAGGAGGCCGGTCAGCAACGTGGGTGGCTGTGAAGGACAACAGGCAAGCAAGTGACAATCATAAGGTAACTCATGCAAGGAGGCAAGCTAGTTCAGATAAATGCAAGGACAATACATGCCATAGGGACGGACCTGTGCGGCCTGGGGATGATGCGGCCCAAGGGGCGCCGCCAACAGGGTAAGCTAGAGATGCAAAAGGATACACGTCACAGGAACAGGCCCGTGCAACTTGGGGGTAATGCTGACCGGGGGGCGCCCCCAACTGAATGAATCAGAAAGAGTCACCTGGTACTGTTGCTGGAGAAGTGTTGAAGTGGCTGAAGACGCATGCTGAAGGAGTTGCTCCTTACGAGTCGCCTGGGTCCTGAGCCTCGGGAGGCTTCGGGGCCCGGGCGGCTCATGAAGAACCGTAGCCATCTCTGCCAGGACTGTGTGATGCCTGGCCTCCTAAGCCGGCAGAACGCTCCGCAAGTGGCTCTGGAAGGTGACAGCTGCGTTCAGCAAGCCGAATGGCATGCGAACATAGCTATGAGGTGGACCCTCACACCGACCAACACGCGAGGGCCAGAAACGCTCCTGAGATGCCGCCCTGTTGAGTCCTGGGATGTCGATGCAGAAGCGCAGCTCTTTATCCTCGCCAGGACGAGGAGCTGCGCCAGGTGGTGGGCGGCGGCCACGGCGCATGGTCCTCACCTCTTGGAGCTCCTCGATTGCATTGGTGATGAACTTCTGAGCACTAGGCACTCCACGCCTTGTGCCCTTATGAGGGAAGCATGCGTTGAAGCATGCCTCCACGTGGTGCCCGAGCGCCTCCCTCGTGACATGGGCTAGGTCAGAGGCCCTCCAGAAAAGAGCCCCCGAGCCTAGCCTGAGGAGGATGCCGGGAGCGCCTTCCTATGCGAGGGAGGAAGGCGCCCCATCCGTGGGTGCAGGTCCTGAGGTGGTGCCGCTGGAGACACCGCTCTCCTAAGGCCCTTGGCAGAGTAGTTGCTTCTTCTTCTTGGGGACTGCCTCGGGAGGGTAGACATCACCTTCGTTATCTGGGTCTTCGGCCACTGCAGCCTGGTAGGCGTGCTTGAGAGAGCACACTGCATCGTTTTCCTCGCAAGTGACCGTGATGACGCTGCAGCTCCCTGGCATCTTGAGGACGTTGTAGCCGTGGTGGGTCACCGCCATGAACTTGGCCAGGGCTGGATACCCAAGGATGGCATTGTACGGCAAGCGGATGTGGGCGACGTCAAAGTCGATGAGCTTGGTGCGGTAGTTGTCGCGCCTGCCGAAGGTGACAGGGAGGCGGATATGCCTGATCGGGGTGGTGGAGCTGTCGGTTACTCCTGAGAAGGGCTTGGTAGGCTGTAGCTGATCATATGGCCCTTGGAGGCGGTCGAACTTCTCGACGGAGAGGACATTGAGCCATGCGCCGCCGTCGATGAGGGTCTAGGCGACTTGGACATTGCTGATGATGGGTGAGCAGAGCATCGGGAGGGCGCCAGTAGTTGCCGCGCACTTGAGCTGGTCGGATGAGCTGAAGGTAATGGTGCACTTGGACCACCTGAGCGGGCCCGTGGCCTTAAGCCTGGGGAGGGCTGCGTTCACCTCACGAGAAAATTGCTTGAAGATGCGCTGAGAGGCTAGGGCCTGATCACCACCCAAGATGCAAGCAATGGCGCGAGGCTCCTGGAAGCCCCCAGCCCCCTCGTCCTGGTGATGACTGTCGTTCCTCCTCGGTGGTGGTGGTAGCAGAGGGAGTCTGGCCTTGCCCTGTGAACGATCCTCACGAGGCTGTTCTCTCCAGGCGCCCTCGCGAGGCTGGTTTTTCCTGCGATCCTCACGAGGCCGGTCGCGCCACTCCTGGCGGGGGCCGCGGTCATCCCAGCGTCCTCCACTTCTGCCTCCTCCACGGCCGTAGCATCGGTCGTTGCGCTCGGGGCGTCGACCGAAGCACCCGTCGCGGATGGCCCTGAGCTCCTGACTGTCGTTGGTGTTGTGGCTGTGCACATTGTGGAAGGTGCAGAATGGGCGGTTGGCCTTGGATGACTCGGGGTGGTCGCAGTCGTGCTTCATATCTGGTTCCACCGCGAGCACGGCAGCCCCCTTGCGTTTCACATCCTTGGTCTTGGCCTTCTAGTCTTTTGGGTCGGCAGCTAGAAGCTCGAGGAGGGAGAGGCATCCCTCCTCAGCTCTCGCGCACTTGGTCACAATGTTGAACATCTCCAGAGCCGTGCACAGGTCCTCGTGTATGGCGAGCTCCTCCTTCATGTTGACATCACGGACGCCGCCGGAGAACGCTGAGATGATGGCCTCGTCCGTCACCTTGGGGATCTTGAGGCGAACGCTGTTGAAATGCTGGATGTACTTCTGCAGGGTCTCCCCTGGCTGCTGCTTGATGCGCCGCAAGTCACCAGCAGCAGGTGGGCGGTCGCGAGTGCCTTGGAAGTTGGCGATGAAGCACACACGCATCTCTCCCCAGGAGGAGATTGATTCCGCGGGCAGGTTCAAGAGCCACGAGCGCGCGCCATCCTTGAGAGCCATGGGAAACCAGTTCGCCATAACTTTCTCATCACCGTTGGCCGCCTTGATGCTTAGCTCGTAGAGCTGCAAGAACTTGGCAGGGTCGGGGGTGCTGTCTTAGCGCGGAGGCAGGTCGGGCTTGAACTTGTTGCGCCAGACAACGCTGCGCAGCTCGGGGGTGAAGGCGCAGTAGTCCGCCGTGGTCATTGGAGCTCGTCGTGGGTGTGGAGCCTGGTCTTGGTACCCATGCGCCGCCGCGGCAGGCGGCGCGCGATCTTGACGTGGTGGTGCGGGGAGTGCAGGAGCATCTTCTTGCGGCCGCGGGATTTCCTGGCAGCTTCCTTCTTCACGCGCGGGCGCCCTGCACGATGGGTCGCGCCACAGGGCCATGCGTCTTGGTGCGAGGGTGACGTCTTGATGTGGAGGTGGTGGAGGGGCTCCATGGGCTACGTCGCCCGCAGCAGGAGGTGCACGAGGCAGCGAGATAGACGGTGCGGAAGAGCCTCCAGCGGCGCTGACGAGCTCGGCGATGCAGTCCAGCCAATCTTCGTAGAGGTCGTCAACGGGGCGGTAACGCAGGAGCTCGCGCGCCATGAGCAGTGCGGCATGCGCGTCTGTGGGTGTGCGACGAGCGTGGGACGATGAGCCGGCCGGAGTCAGCGATGGGGTGGCGGTGCGTCCGTCCCGCCGCACGGAGGGGTGCAGCGACGAAGCTTGCTGCTCGTTTCCCGCCGGGCCAGTGGCGGCGTTGGCAGCGGGAGAGTGGCGGGGAGGTCCGCCGACGGGCGCCATATGGGCGACGCGAGGGGCAAGGGCAGCCCGGCGCTCAGCACGGGCCCGGCGAGCATCAGCCACGGATGCGGTGGAGCAGTGGTGCGTTGATTGATAGAAGAAAGGCCTCAGCGCACCCCTACTCGGGGGTGCGCACGAAGAACACTCTCTTCCAAGCTCGCTCGCTCGACGATCCCACGGCCTAGCAAGACCGGCCCAAAGAACAAGAGACGCGGGGGTTTATACTGGTTCGGGCCTCCTTGCGGTGTAACACCCTTCTCAAGTGTGTGGTGGATTGCCTCGAGGGCCAGAGGATGAACTAGTACAGTGGATGAACAACCTCAGGAGGTGAGTTGTTCTTGGGCTTGATGAGCTGGTGTGTGTGAGGATGATCTGAATGATCTCCCTACTACGGAGGTGCCTAGGTCCTATTTATAGTGGCCTTGGTCCTCTTCCCAACTGTTAGGCGGGAAGGGATCTCACAACGGCCAAGTTTGAAGGGGGGCAACTAGTACAAGCTATCCCGACAAAAGGTGGTGTTCGCCTGCCAAAGGCTCTGGTGGTGATGCTGATGTGGGCTCCGTGATGTCCTCCGTCATACCATCCTGCTGGTCTTGGTCTTGCTGCACCGATACAGAAACCTTTGCCTGATGCCTCGGGACCCCGCGCCTGCGCTTGCCTCCTTAGCACCAAAGAGAAAACTGGTACACTGTGCCCGCTGGCGCCCGCCTGTCCTTGGTCGTCATGGCTCACATCACATGAACCTCACGAGGTGTCCCTTGCATAATATCTCCGCTCCTCGGGAGACGACCTAGTGAGGCCACCCCCAGGGAGGTCTTGGTGTCATCCACCTCGCGAGGCCTGGCCCCTCGCGAGGGCCTTGGGTTGTCGCTGGTGAAGCTGGGTCGTACCAGGCCGTTAGGGGAGCCACGCCTCGGGTCGCAGGGAGGCAAGTCTGGGCACCCCCGGTCCCAGAACGCCGACACCGGTGGTCAACTGCTATATCTGCGGCCAAAGGATTTGACGCACGTGGCTGTCAGATTTAGAGCATTTCGGCCGCCTGCGACTGCTCCTTTCCATGGAGTGTCCGGGTACTGGGTCGCACAGAAATGGCAATGCCTCCATGTCACATGCAGGTACTAAATCCGCGTCTAGCTGCTCAGATCTATCCCATCGGCGGATCGCTGGCAAAGACACCGGCCACCGTCCGGGCACGGCCCTGGCCAAGCGGCTAGTCGGTTCACCGTTGCCGCTCATAAAGAGCGATGGCTGCCCGCGGCAGGTCCTGCATCAAGTTTCGACCACGCCGCAACATCCCGGATGGGTGTTCATCAAGTGCGAAAAACATAAGGTGCGCACTACTTCTTTTGATCGCCTATGCTCCCTTATTTGGGGCATGTTTGGCAGCTTATACTCAAACTTGTGTGTAGGATGGATGCTGGTTTTGGGAAGAAGAATACATAGATCAATTGATAGCACAAAATTTGGTAGATGCTTGTGCACTCCTTGCTAGAATAAAGGCTAGAGATGAGACTAGAGATGATATTAGATGTGAAGCAACGTCTAGTTCTTTAGAATCGACGAAGAAAGAAGTGTGCAAGCTCGAGAAGCCACAGATCAACAATGGAGACATAGAGAAGATATTAATACAATTAGTAGGAGCAGTTATGGAAATTGGATATCTTTTAAAATGTCTAATTGTGGTTCTTGTTTTCTTTGGTCTTGCTCTCCTAGCAAAGAATTGGTGAATGTACTTCCCTGTATCAAAATGTCGTTGATGAAATAAAGAAATGTGCTGGAAAATAAATGTGTGCACACGGCCGGTGGGCATATTAATTACGTTGGTTCTGAATTTTTCTTCGTTTATTGGGCTCACCTCATTTTCTTCGTAACAGTCTATTTCACTTCTTTCTACTACATGTTCACATTCGAAGGTGCATTAAATTGATGCATGCAAGGATTAAAAGAAACCAACCAGTGCATGTAACCATTCCTACTCATTTTGTGGTCATCCATGAATATACTGTAATTAATGCAGATTGAATTTTGAGTAATTTTGTAAACTACGAGATGTGGTACTACATTTCTCCATTCATCACCTGCCTTGGTTGATGAGATTTCAGAATTTTGCCCTATAAGGCTAGTCATAGTGGGGAGTAACTTAGACTAGTGGCATGCATATGACACTAGTTTCTGTTACTACCTTCATAGTGCAAAGTACTCCCTCCTTTCCGGTTTATAGGGCTTATCTCAAAATCCTAGTTTTTCCATTTTATAAGGCTCAATTATGTTGTTCCCCATCACAAGTTCAGATTCCAAGGTGCATCAAATAATTGCATGCAAGTATTAAGAGAAAATTGACCAATGCATGTACTTTATGCATGCATGCATTGCAACTAATACATTGGTAAACATAAATTTTGAGGAACACAAGAGCATTAATTTGATGCTTTTGCAAATTACAAAAATGTATTCCCCCACTCACCAAATACCTTGGTTGGTGAGATTTTTGAATTGAGCCCTATAAACTAGAAAGGAGGGTGTAACATACAAGTAGCATCATAGATGATTGCATTTATTACATTATAGACTAATTTTCCATTGGGTTGCGTTATGTTACAATAACATATTATGTTACTCCAAACACCTCTCTCCTCATTAACTATATGCCACCTAAGCAAATTTGTCTTGAAATGTGCGATGTTACTTGCTAAGTTACTCCCACTATGACTAGCCTAAACCGGAAAGTAGTGAGTAGTTAAAAAAATTGGTCAAACTTTGACAAAAATATATGACGTTGCGTCAAAACCTTGACTGAGGTAGTACTCCCTCCGTCTAGGTGTTAAGTCATCTTACAAAAATCAGATATTCCCAAAATGTTTAGGCGTCGTCCATTAACTTCGCATCTCAATCCCCTCCTAGCCTCGTTGCTAGTGAGCGTTACTTACTCTACCTTGTTATCTCCCCGGGAAACCCAATGCATGGAGCGCAACTATGCGTTGATTAGTCAAGGAATCAAAGTTGCCTTGCATGCGAGTTAATACGTGGCCCTGCATGGTAGATAAAACGGCATCTCTTAATTGATGTTATTAATTGTTGCGTTTAGAGAGAGAAATCAGGGCTTTGATTGGAGGAAGGACCGGTCAAGTTTCTCCTTCTCCTCCAATCTGCTTGCACCTTGGTCCCACTACACCTTCTAACGTGACTTATACACCTAGATGGAGGGAGTAGTACGAGATAGAGTGGAACACTGACTTAGGCCGAATACAAGTGCCCAAAATTATTGGAAGAGAGCAAAGTGTACATACAAAATAATTGAAATGGAATTTCTCATTTTTTTTGTTCGAAACGGAGGCAAAAGATTTGCCTCGTCCATTAAATAAGAGGAGAATAGAGTTTGACAGTTTGAAAGTGACCCTAGAAATAAACAGCATGGCAATTACTCTCAATACGCCCTAGTTTCTTAGCGCCCGCTATAACCCTTAGTACACACGGTGGCACACTGACCTAGGCCGAATACAAGTGCCCAACATATTTAAAACTGGAGGATGGTGCAGCCCACCTTTCCGATATTTTGACCGTGTGTGGTTCAGTTGTTGCTTCGGAGGGTCGTGTACAACACATGAATGATAGTAAGTGCGACCGAGAGGCGTGGAGCGTTAATTTAGAGTTGACTCCTTCGAGCGTTAAATTTTCTTCACGTATTAGCTTTGTCGTAGTATTTTCCTTCACTAGTAGTACGTTAAATAAAGAGTTCCGTTTGGTGCAGAATTTAAAACATTTTTTATGGAGAGAAAAAGAAAACCACTCCAACTATATACGCTGCAGCCTCAGTGCTTGTTTTCTAGGTTTGCTCTCTTCACACTCTCTCTCCACTATATATATATATACACGCTGGAGCCTTAGCGCTTGTAGTTGCTCTCTACACACTCTCTCACCCAATCCAGATCTAAACAAGACGGCGTTGGCCTCTCCTCTCTCTCTCTCTCTGTCACTCTCTCTCCTCGCTGTTGGTCAAAGAGCCGGTAGGATCCCGTCCACAGGGGAAGGCAAGGAGGCTTAACGTTGTCGCTGTCGGCGAGGTAGGGAATCCACTGTTGGCGCTGTCGTTCTCTTTCACCCAGCGGCGGCGTAGGAGGGCCTCCGACCCCTTCTTCCTTGTCGCCGTACATAGTGTGGGCAGATCGGCCTCCGGCAGCCCACCGACCCACACCCCGAGAACCTTAAGGTATAATTTTCTTAATCCACGGGCATTGCTCTAGCTGCATATGGAATTTTTTCGCTTCTGCGCTCGAATCTAGGTGTTGGATCAAACAGGAAAGTAGTGGGGAACGTTTATAGCATGAATCTAGGGCATGGTTCAAAGAGGAAAGGAAGGGGGAAAGTAGTATAGACTGGCTATCAAACACCTATGTTGGTCGAAAAGGGAAAACAATGACAAACGTAGTATACACATCTATAAGGAACTGATCTTTCTGTGGGTGGGGAACAAAGCTGTATAGTTTGAGTAGGACTAGATTTTCCGCCCTCACATAAGGAAAGGTGTCTAAAGATAACAAAAATGGGACCAACACAAATATGCTCCTTGGTTTTTTGTTGCAACAGACTGTGCATCACCCCTTTATACATTGGTAGATGCACATGGTGCTTGTGCGTCCACTGTCCCATACAACTCTTTAGCTGTTGTTAATCTAGTAATGCCACTGGAAAATTGAAGCAATGCCACAATTAAAAGCAAATTACATGTTCAACGAATTTTATTGTTAATATAATCTCTCTGTTAATATGAGTCAATGCCACTGTTTGAGAAATGCTACTGTCTTGCTTTCTTTCCCATTTAGGTAAGTTAGATGCTTCTTTTTGTGAGCTTCTGTGTCATCCATTGTTATTGACCAGTAATTGTTTCCTTTGCACCTCTGTGTAAACAGGGTTATCTACTTCACCTAGTTGCTATTGCAACCTTTTGTTGCACTGCTCAAAACACTTTATTTTTAAGAGTGTTTTGTGAAGTTCAACCAAAATGTCACACTTACAACAATGCTTGATTGCTTGATCTTAGTGGAACTGCACAAGAGGAGATCTGACTTCCTATCCGTGTTGGCAAATTTGTTTCAGATCTTCTTCTTGTGAGTTGTTTGAATTTCGCGTCATGAGAGGTTAGTACTGGCCTTCTTTCACATGATTATGCAGTGTGCTTTCATATCTTGTGCTACTTGTACAGTAATGTTGATTGATTTTAGTGAACTGCAAATGCAGACGAGACTTCCAATCTGTATGTGCACCGTAATATCACATTGAGGTAAGATAATAATATTTCACAACTGTTGGCCTGTATGTTGCTACTGTCATCAGAAAATTAATATCGTTGTTTAGTGCTATACTTGTGCTCCCTAATTGACATGCCAAATCTTACATTGAAGGCGAAGCTTGTCTGTTATTGAACCAAGTGATGAAGGGGAAGAACAAGCGGAAGAAAAACAAAAATTAACTCCCGGTTCTGTAATGAAGCACTGGAACTGTGATGACATAAGTAATGATATAGTTTTGCATATTAATTTATTGCTATGGCTAGAACGAGCAATTGTTTTGCCACTGATTTGATGCCACTCTTACTGTAATATGTAATTATCTCTACTTGTGCAAATAGGGATCTTCTTTGAAGATAACATATATTTTAGTGGAACTGCACAAGAAGATGTTGGAAACATTAAACTAATCGAGCAGCATATAGTAAGCATGGCAACCATAATACACTACTACAGGATGCTGCTAACACGACACTATGATCAGAGACCCTTCGACGAAACTATGTGCGATGCAATAATCGCAAACGGTGGTGTAAAAAACCGTCAAAAAGGTGCAAAACGTTTGCGATGACGAGTGCATCAAACACGGTTCAGATTTTAGTTGCGTGTGCGATGCAGGGCATACGCTTCAGTTCAATTAACTGTTTCCGATGAGGAGAACAAAAGAAACGGGCAGCCAGATGAAGGTGTGTGCGATATACAGCATACGGTTCAGTCGGATGAACTGTTTGTGATTAGGCAACACAAAAGAAACGGTCAGCCAGATCAAGGTGTGTGTGATATGTGGCATTCAGTTCACTCGGATGAACTGTTTGTGTTGAGACAAGAGAACAGAAACGGTTCAATATAACAAGATGTGTGTGATACGCGGCAAACAGGTCTGTAATCAGAAATGTGTGCGAAGACCGATAATAACACAGACGATTGCTTCTAATAAGACGCATCTGATATGCTCTGTCTACACAACATCTATTGGCCATAAGGATGCGAAGAGGCATCCTATATCAGCAAGGACTAGCTGTTTCAATAACTCATCTAAGAGAACTCTCAAGTTAACTGTGCTCAGGCTGGAGCAGCCATCGGATGGGTGACTGTATGGGAAGCTGTCTTGATGTTAAATTAACTGATAGGATGGGTCATAAAGGTAAAATTAAATGACCTCTATGATCCATCCCATCAGTTAAATTAACCTCGAGGTCCTTGTTTTTTTAACATATGTTAAAGAAGGTCTACCGCATTACTTTTTGACAATGTGGGATAAGTGGCATACAGTTGATCCATCCGACCTGTTTGTGATGAAATAAGCCGTGTGTGTTCTAGGCAAACGCTTGCTAGTATACAACCATTTGCGATTGATGAATTCATCGCCGCCGGGTTCCCTAGTGCGGTCTGTGTTCATCTGATCATCATCTACTTCTTGTGCTAGCTCGATGTTCCTTCGATGCTAAGTTTCCATTAATTAATGGCGTTTTATGAACACGCCACCATTTCCCGCCATTTCCTCACCTGTTTCTCGCCACCCAGCGATATTGCGCATAAACCAAGGCGGAGCGCGATGCATGAAGGCGACAAGCGCATCCTGTAGCACGTCCACCTTTTCCAAGCATGCCAACCCACCAAAGCGCCGCCTCTGCCATCAACCTCGTCGACGAGGAAAACGAGCAGGCACCACGGCCCGTCGAGCCCAAGGCTCTCCCCGGCAACGCGATGGACGGTGCCATGATGCGCGTCATCGCCAGGGTTCAGCAGACCCTTGGCGCATGGCGCTTGAGTGTCGCGGATCAAGATAGGCATGTCAGCGCCGACAGGCTGCAGCTCGCCGCACAACATGATTGATGGTGCGCCGCAGAGCAAGCTAGGTGCGTCCGTGCCAATAGGCTATGGCTCGCTGCACGGCGAGACCGTTGGAGCGCTGCAGAGCGAGAGGCGCGGTGCGCCATACAGCAAGAGCGGATCCATCGGCGCTTGCCTGTTGTCGACACGACATGGCAGCTAGGTACACGTCCCGTCAGTACCCCCATTCCTCGCCAGGAGTGGGCAAAGGCCCTCTATGTCGTACTTGCACCAGAGGCCGGCCGTGCCGTACTTGCGCCGGACGCCTGCCGTGCCATTTGCATGGGTCACGCCGTTCGCCTTGTACGCGGCCCGCTCGATGCCAACGCGCTGGTCGGTAGGCTCGACCGCCTCCTTGGCCCAGGTGTCCACCTGGGCGCAGTAGAGGAACATGGTCGTCACATCCTCGAGCTGGTGATCTCCGATGAAATAGCCAACTTGGAGCTTGAGATCGCGCTCCAGATGTACCGCGAGTGTGTCGACCGCTTGGGAGAACGCCTGCACGAGTTCAGGCAGAGCCAAGAGCTACCGTAGGCAAGGGCTGCTGGTCATGGTCTCATGGACGAGTTTTATTTTGTTGAGTCGTTTCGACGTGGATGGCTATGTATTCACAGCAATCATAGTATTGCTCTATTTATTGCTCTGTTTCAATGTGTGTACTCTGTTTTCCGTTCTTATATGTTCTGTTTCAATGTCTGTATATACGCTTTCCGTTCTGTCTATGTGGATGATAACAACTAGATTCAAATTAGTAAACAAAAACAGATAGAAAATGGAATTCATAATATATGTTTATATATATATATATTAATTGTTCATTAGTTCATCACAGAATATATATAATATCATCACATATACGTGATGATACTTAACTACTAGGTACAATGCATAAAATTGAAAACGAACAATACTAAAGCTAATAATCCCTCCTGTGGCCAGTATTCCGGCACCCCTCGCCAGCAGCTCCCTGGAGCGCGGTGTCTTCCCACTGAGGGGGCAGTACTCCGCCTCCTTCGCCTTGCAGCGCTTGATGTACCGATCTGCCTCTTACTGGCGGACGAGCGCAAACGATCCTGCCATTTCATTGGGCGCCCACCGGAGCTCCTCATCGGTGGCACGCTAGAGCTTATCGCCCCACCTCCACGCAGCGACGAGGCGCCCAATGCCTTTGACCTTCCTTGTGAAGTACCCGTCTTCATACACCTCCTCCGCACGATGACGCACCCGCCCCCAAAGCTCCGCCGCCTCCTTTTTCCAGGCGGCATCACGGGCTTCACATGCCACCTGGTACCTGGCTTCCTCCTCCGCCATCTCCTTCTTGAATGCCACTTGCCTGGCTTTCTCATCCGGCGGCAGCGACTCCCACAGACAAAGATTGTACTGGCCCCAAAACCAATCCAAAGTTGGGGGGTTCGGCGCAATCTCGTCTGGCGATGATACGTCTCCAACGTATCTATAATTTTTTTATTGTTACATGCTATTGTATTATCAATCATGGAAGTTTTATAATCATTTATAGTAATTTTATATCATTTCTTGGTACTAACCTACTGACATAGTGCCAAGTGCGAGTTGCTGTCTTTTCCACGTTTTTTACATCGCAGTAAATCAATATCAGACGGAGTCCAAACGCCCCGAAACTTTACGGAGAATTTTTATGGGCCAGAAGGAACACAACGGGCCCTGGCTGTGCCTGGGGGTGCCCCGAGGGGGCACAACCCACCAGGGCGCGCCAGGTGGCCCTGGCGCCCCCTGGTGGGTTTTGCCCACCTCAGGTGCCCCCCGGACCGCCTCTTTGCTCTATAAATAGCCCAATATTCCAGAAACCCTAAAGGCATCGACGGAATATTCATCCAGCAGCGAGAGAGTCCAGAACCACTAGATCCAATCTATACACCATCTCGGATGGGGTTCGCCACCTCCATAGGTGCCTCTCCCATGATGCGTGAGTAGTTCTTTGTAGACCTTCAGGTCCGTAGTTAGTAGCTAGATGGCTTTCTCCCACTCGCTAGATTCTCAATACAATGGTCTCTTGGAGATCCAGATGATGTAACTCTTTTGCGGTGTGTTTGTTGGGATCTGATGAACTTTGAGTTTATGATCAGTTATATCTTTTTATATCCATGAAAGTTATTTGAGTTTCTTTGATCTCTTATATGCATGATTGCTTATATCCTCGTATTTCTTCTCCTATATTTGGTTTTGTTTGGCCAACTTGATATATTTATCTTGCAATGGGAAGAGGTGCTTTGTAGTGGGTTCGATCTTACGGTGCTTGATCCCAGTGACAGAAAGGGAACCGACACGTATGTATCGTTGCTACTAAGGATAAAACGATGGGGTATATCTCTTCATAGATAGATCTTGTCTACATCATGTCATCGTTCTTATTGCATTACTCCGTTTCTTAATACACTAGATGCATGCTGGATAGCGGTCGATGTGTGGAGTAATAGTACTAGATGCAGGCAGGAGTCGGTCTACTAATCTTGTTCGTGATGCCTATATAATGATCATTGCCTAGATATTGTCATGATTATTCGATGTTCTATCAATTTCCTAACAGTAATTTGTTTACCAACAGTTTGCTATTTTTCTCGAGAGAAGCCACTAGTGAAACCTACGACTCCGGGTCTTCTTTCTCATATATTTGCCTTTGTGATATACTTTTCTCTTGCATTTATTTTCATATCTATTAAACCAAAAATACAAAATACTTTGCTGCACTTTATTTTATTTGCGATCTATTTATTCAATCTATTACAACTTTCTCCCGTCCGCGCACCATTTTTGGCACCGTTACCCCAAAGGGATTGACAACCCCTTTAACACGTCGGGTTGCGAGTGGTTGTTATTTGTGTGCATGGGCTATTTACGTTGTGTTGCTTGGTTCTCCTACTGGTTCGATAACGTTGGTTTCATATCTGAGGGAAATACCTACCGCCGATGTGTTGTATCATCCCTTCCTCTTTGGGGAAATACCGACATAGCTTCGAGCGACATCAAAAGGAATTTCTGGCGCCGTTGCCGGGGAGGATCTTCAACATATACCAAGTTCCTAATCACAAATCTCATCTCCTTGCAATTTACATTATTTGCCATTTGCCTCTCATTTTCCTCTCCCCCACTTCACAAAAATTTGCCGTTTTATTCGCCTCTCTTCTCCGTTCACCGTTTTCTTGCCGGATTTCTCTTTGTGTACTATCATTATGGATAGTTCCTCCTCTATTGCTTGCACTCCGGAGAACGAGGTTCTCAACTTTAAACAAAGGGGAGGAGAAAATTTAAAAGATGCTTGGTATAGGATTTGCAATGCTCATAATAGATCTATTCATAAGCAATCTACCGTTGTTCTTCTTTGTTGCTTTTATATTGGCATCACCACTTGGTATAGATTCGTCCTTGATACTATTACCGGTGGAAATTTCTTGATGTGTCCCTCTCTTGATGCTTTTAATGCTTTCGGAAATTTAGTGGGCTCGCCACCTCTTATGATTAATGAAACAACTTTGACTCTTGAGCATGTTATGGAAAGATTAGATGCTATTCAAAAGAAAATGCTCACCGAAGACCATATGGAATTTATAGATAAAAAGATGCATAATTTTGCCACCAAGATTGGGTCAAGAGCAGGAGAAATTTTTAAGTTGCTAAAAGAAAAGGGTACCATAGTCCATGAAAGAATAGAAGAAAGCTCGTCTCGGATTGATAAATTAGAGGAAATCTTTAGTAATCTAAGTACGGCTTTTGCTTCCACTAAAACTACCGAAAAAAGTCCCATAAAAATTGGCAAAGCTACCAAGAACAAGGGTGCAACTTCTAGTAGTGGTAATAAAGAAGGTCTTAAGATGATTAGTATTCACTCGGATTTTGTTGAAGCGATAAGAGATCCTTTTAGCAATAATTAATTCTATGAATTTATTCCTAGGAGTGTTGTTATTGAAGATCTTTATGCTAAATCTTTGAAGGATTCTAAGTGTTTGATTGAAGAGTTGGACAAATATGACAAAACTTAGATCCTTCCTTTATGCCTAGCTAAGGGCGTAAAACTATAGAGCTTGTTGGGAGCCAACCCAATGAATAAATTTTATTTTTGCTTTTTTTCTTTCTGTTCTTGATTGTTAGCACAATTATGCTACTGTTATGATTGTGTTTTTGTGTTTCAATTAGTGTTTGTGCCAAGTAGAATCGATAGGATCTTCTTGGGTGATAGTTGTTTGATCTTGCTGAAAAAGACAGAAACTTTGCGCTCACGAAAACAATTCTCATTTTTTATAAGAAAGTGCTTTTTCCCTAATTATTTTTTAATAAGATTAATATACAAATTTCTCAGCTCTTCCTATTTTTTCAGAATTTTTGGAGTTCCAGAAGTTTTCGAAAAAGTCAGATTGCTACAGACTGTTCTGTTTTGACAGATTCTGTTTTCTTTCTGTTGTGTGCTTATTTTTATGGCTCTTTGGTTTTATTTGATGAGTTTTTGCCATAGAAAAGTTGGAATACAGTAGATATAATACAAAAACAAAATATGAATTGGTTTGATACAATACTTATAGCAGTAGTTTTCTTTCTTACACTAACGGATCTCACGAAGGTTTTGTTGAGTTTTGTGTGATTGAAGTTTTCAAGTTTTGGGTTATCTTACGATGGATGAACGAACGTTAGAAGATCCTAAGCTTGGGGACGCCCCGGCATCCCAAGCTATTATCCAAAAATGAGCAACCAATTAAGCTTGGGGATGCCCTCGAGTGGCATCCCCGCTTTCTTCCAACGACCATCGGTATTTTACTCGAAACTATATTTTTATTCATCACATGATATGTGTTTTGCTTGGAGCGTCTTGTATGGTATGAATCTTTGCTTGTTTTATTTTGTGTTTTAAGTCATCAATCCTTGCTGGACACACCTATTTGAGAGAGCCAAAATTATGTCATGACTTGTTAGAATTGCTCTCTATGCTTCACTTAAATTTTTATGAGCTATGGACTTGCTCTAGTGCTTCACTTATATCTTTTTGAGCATGGTGTGCTTTAGTATTTTTCAAGAATTTCTCTCTTGCTTCACTTAAATTAATTTGAGAGAAAGCAAAAAATTATGCTCATGATCTTCACTTATATTTGTTTGAGCTTATGAAAAGCAACAAATGAAAATTAGTCCCAAAGTGATAGATATCCAAGAAGGATATAATAAAAACTTTCATGAAGATCATTGGACAAAATAAACTTGATTCTTAGTAATAGTTTTGAGATGTCATGATGTGATATGTGAGTTATGTTGATGAGTAATTATGCTTTAGTAGGAATATTGGCGTTAAGGTTTGTGATTCCCTATGGAAGTACGAAAGTCAATAGTTATGCAATGAAATTATATCTTACTTGTGGTGCATTATTCGGTGTTATTTATGCTTAATGCTTGCTTATGAGATCATCCGTTTCTTGGTTGGTCGCTTCTCAATCTTTTGCTAGCCTTCATTTTGCACTAAGTATGATCTCTACTTGTGCATCCAAAAACCTTTAAACCAGTTTTGCCACATGAGTCCACTATATCTACCTATATGCGGTATTCTTTTGCCGTTCTAAGCAAATTTGCATGTGCCATCTCTAATTTTCAAAATAAACTTCTCTTTTTTGTTTTTTTTTCTCGAGGAGCGGTGATGGGTAGCTAATATTTTCCATGCTAGATGTGTTATTCTCACGATGAGTGTTTATTCACTTGTCATTGCACGAGAGTAAGGCAAAGGTATTAGGGATGCCCAGTCCCGAGATGCAAAAAAATGAATTTACTTTATGTTGTCAAATAATAAATTCCTTGGAAAGTGTTGGTATGGAGGGCACCTGTGGATACGGTTAGCCATGGAAAGTGAAAGTATGGTGGAAAAAGGAATAAACTTTATTTTCTGTTTGGGAACCGCCTATGATATATCTAGCATGGAAAGTGTTGGGAAGTCTAAGTCGTTTTCGTTGGTGGGATGGATACACCTCCCAAAATGTTTTTATCTCTAAGTTTTTCGCTTTGAGCTCTGGCACCTCTACAAATCCCTACTTCCCTCTGCGAAGGGCCTTTCTTTTACTTTATGCAATTTTTATTTTGAGTCTCCATCTTCTCTTATAAAAGCACCAACTAGGAGGCAATATGATCGTACTTAAGTATTGGGTGTAGCTAATATTCGAGTGAGTTTCATCAATCGATCAATGGTTGAGCATGATGGGCTAGGGATAAATTATTTTAGCATTGATATTTTGAAAGACATGGTTGCTTGTTGATATGCTTGAGTATCTAAATTATCATGTCAAAACTAGACTATTGCTTTGAACAAATAAAAGTCCAAACGTCCATGCTATAAAGAAAAGAAATATGATATGACATGTTAGGTAGCATTCCACATCAAAAATTCTGTTTTATCACTTACCTACTCGAGGACGAGTAGGAGGTAAGCTTGGGGATGCTGATACGTCTCCAACGTATCTATAATTTTTGATTGTTACAAGCTGTTATATTATCAATCTTGGATGTTTTATAATCATTTATAGTGATTTTATATCATTTTTGGTACTAACCTATTGACATAGTGCCAAGTGCCAGTTGCTATTTTTTCAATGTTTTTTACATCGCAGAAAATCAATATCAGATGGAGTCCAATTGCCCTGAAACTTTACGGAGAATTTTTATGGGCCAGAAGGAACACAATGGGCCCTGGGTGCGCCTGGGGGTGCCCTGAGGGGGCACAACCCACCAGGGCGCGCCAGGAGGCCCAGGCGCGCCCTGGTGGGTTGTGCCCACCTCTGGTGCCCCCCAGACCGCCTCTTTGCTCTATAAATACCCCAATATTCCAGAAACCCTAAAGGCATCGACGAAATATTCATCCAGCCACCGCAGAGTCCAGAACCACTAGATCCAATCTAGACACCATCTCAGATGGGGTTCACCGCCTCCATTGGTGCCTCTCCGATGATGCGTGAGTAGTTCTTTGTAGACCTTCGGGTCCGTAGTTAGTAGCTAGATGGCTTTCTCTCTCTCGCTGGATTCTCAATGGTCTCTTGGAGATCCATATGATGTAACTCTTTTGCGGTGTGTTTGTTGGGATCTGATGAACTTTGAGTTTATGATCAGTTATATCTTTTTATATCCATGAAAGTTATTTGAGTTTCTTTGGTCTCTTATATGCATGATTGCTTATAGCCTCGTATTTCTCCTTCGATATTTGGGTTTTGTTTGGCCAACTTGATCTATTTATCTTGTAACGGATAGAGGTGCTTTGTAGTGGGTTCGATCTTACGGTGCTTGATCCCAGTGACAGAAAGGGAACCGACACGTATGTATCATTGCTACTAAGGATAAACGATGGGGTCTGTCTCTACATAGATAGATCTTGTCTACATCATGTCATCATTCGTATTGCATTACTCCGTTTCTCCATGAACTTAATACACTAGATGCATGCTGGATAGCGGTCGATGTGTGGAGTAATAGTAGTAGATGCAGGCAGGAGTCGGTCTACTAATCTAGGACGTGATGCCTATATGATGATCATTGTCTGGATATCGTCATGATTATTCGAAGTTCTATCAATTGCCCAATAGTAATTTGTTTACCCACCGTTTTCTATTTTTCTCGAGAGAAGCCACTAGTGAAACCTACGGCCCCCGGGTCTTCTTTCTCATATATTTTCCTTTGTGATCGACTTTTCTCTTGCATTTATTTTCAGATCTATTAAACCAAAAATATAAAAATACTTTGCTGCACTTTATTTTATTTATTCAATCTATTACAACTTTCTCCCGTCCGCGCACCGTTTTTGGCGTCGTTACCCGAAAGGGATTGACAACCCCTTTAACACGTCGGGTTGCGAGTGGTTGTTATTTGTGTGCAGGGGCTGTTTACGTTGTGTTGCTTGGTTCTCCTACTGGTTCGATAACCTTGGTTTCATATCTGAGGGAAATACCTACCGCCGCTGTGCTGCATCATCCCTTCCTCTTTGGGGAAATACCCGCAACCTCTTGAGCATGCGTTGGTTTTCCCTTGAAGAGGAAAGGGTGATGCAGCAAAGTAGCGTAAGTATTTCCCTTAGTTTTTGAGAACCAAGGTATCAATCCAGTAGGAGACTACACGCAAGTCCCTAGTACCTGCACAAACAATCAAGAACCTTGCAACCAATGCGATAAAGGGGTTGCCAATCCCTTCACGGCCACTTGCAAAAGTGAGATCTGATAAAGATAATAAGATAAATATTTTTGGTACTTTTGTTGTATAGATTGGAAAGTAAAGATTGCAAAATAAACGATGATAGAAATAGCTAGTTGATAGGAAAATATTATGATGGAAAATAGACCCGGGGCCATAGGTTTCGCTAGTGGCTTCTCGCAAGATAGCAAATTCTACGGTGGGTGAACAAATTACTGTCGAGCAATTGATAGAAAAGCGCATAGTTATGAGAATATCTAGGCATGATCATGAACATAGGCATCACGTCCGTACAAGTAGACCGAAATGATTCTGCATCTACTACTATTACTCCACACATCGACCGCTATCTAGCATGCATCTAGAGTATTAAGTTCATAAAAGCAGAGTAACACATTAGGCAAGATGACATGATGTAGAGGGATAAACTCAAGCAATATGATATAAACCCCATCTTTTTATCCTCGATGGCAACAATACAATATGTGCCTTGCTGCCCCTGCTGTCACTGGGAAAGGACACCGCAAGATTCAACCCAAAGCTAAGCACTTCTCCCATTGCAAGAAAGATCAATCTAGTAGGCCAAACCAAACTGATAGTTTGAAGAGACTTGCAAAGATATTAAATCATGCATATAAGAATTCATAGAAGAATCAAATATTCTTCATAGATAATCTTGATCATAAACCTGCAATTCATCGGATCTCGACAAACACACCGCAGAAAGAATTAGATCGAATAGATCTCCAAGAAGATCAAGGAGAACTTTGTATTGAGATCCAAAGAGAGATAAGAAGCCATATAGCTAATAACTATGGACCCGAAGGTCTGTGGTAAACTACTCACACATCATCGGAGAGGCTATGGTGTTGATGTAGAAGCCCTCCGTGATCAATTCCCCCTCCGGCGGAGTGCCGGAAAAGGCCCCAAGATGGGATCTCATGGGTACAAAAGGTTGCGGCGGTGGAAATAGGGTTTAGTGGTGCTCCTGGATGTTTTCAGGGTATATGAGTATATATAGGCGAAAGAAGTAGGTCGGTGGAGCCACGAGGGGCCCATGAGGGTGGGGGCGCGCCTACCCCCCTGGGCGCGCCTACACCCTTGGGCGCGCCCTCCTACCTCGTGGCCACCTCGTTGCTTCCTTGATGTCCACTCCAAGTCTCATGGATTGCGTTTGTTCCAAAAACGATCCTCGCGAAGGTTTCATTTCGTTTGGATTCCGTTTGATATTCCTTTTCCGCGAAACACTGAAATAGGCAAAAAAAATAGCAATTTGCACTGGGCCTTCGGTTAATAGGTTAGTCCCAAAAATAATATAAAAGTGCATAATAAAGCCCATTAAACATCCAAAATAGATAATATAATAGCATGGAACAATCAAAATTATAGATATGTTGGAGACGTATCAAGCATCCCCAAGCTTAATTCCTGCTCGTCCTCGAGTAGGTAAATGATAAAAACAGAATTTTTGATGTGGAATGCTACCTAACATAATTTTCTATGTAATTCTCTTTATTGTGGCATGAATGTTCAGATCCAAAAGATTCAAGACAAAAGTTTAATATTGACATAAAAATAATAATACTTCAAGCATACTAGCTAAGCAATTATGTCTTCTCAAAATAACATGGCCAAAGAAAGCTTATCCCTACAAAATCATATAGTTTGGCTATGCTTCATTTTCGTCACACAAAAATGCTCTCATCATGCACAACCCCGATGACAAGCCAAACAATTGTTCCATACTTTAGTAATCTTAAACGTTTTTCAACTTTCACGCAATACATGAGCGTGAGCCATGGACATAGCACTTTGGGTGGAATAGAATATAATGATGGGGGTTGTGTGGAGAAGACAAAAAGGAGAAAGCCTCACATTGACGCGGCTAATCAACGGGCTAGGGAGATGCCCATCAATTGATGTCGATGCAAGGAGTAGGGATTGCCATGCAACGGATGCACTAGAGCAATAAATGAATGAAAGCTCAACAAAAGAAACTAAGTGGGTGTGCATCCAACTTGCTTGCTCACGAAGACCTAGGGCATTTGAGGAAGCCCATTGTTGGAATATACAAGCCAAGTTCTATAATGAAAAATTCCCACTAGTATATGAAAGTGACAAAATAAGAGACTCTCTATCATAAAGATCATGGTGCTACTTTGAAGCACAACTGTGGAAAAAGGATAGTAGCATTGTCCCTTTTATTTCTTTTTTGGGGCCTTCCTTTTTTTGGCCTTTCTTTTTTTCCTTTTTTTATTTGGCCTTTCCCTTTTTTTATTTGGCCTTTCTTTTTTTCTTTTTTTGGGACAATGCTCTATTAATGATGATCATCACACTTCTATTTATTTACAACTCAATGATTACAACTCGATACTAGAACAAAGTATGACTCTATATGAATGCCTCCGGCGGTGTACCGGGATGGGCAATGAATCAAGAGTGACATGTATGAAATTATGCATGGTGACTCTGCCACAAATACGATGTCAACTACACGATCATGCAAAGCAATATGACAATGATGAAGCGTGTCATAATAAACGGAACTGTGGAAAGTTGCATGGCAATATATCTCGGAATGGCTATGGAAATGCCATAATAGGTAGGTATGGTGGCTGTTTTGAGGAAGATATAAGGAGGTTTATGTGTGATAGAGCATATCATATCACGGGGGTTGGATGCAGCGGCGAAGTTTGCACCAACTCTCAAGGTGAGAAAGGGCAATGCACGGTACCGAAGAGGCTAGCAATGATGCAAAGGTGAGAGTGCGTATAATCCATGGACTCAACATTAGTCATAAAGAACTCACATACTTATTGAAAAAATCTACAAGTCATCAAAAACCAAGCATTACGCGCATGCTCCTAGGGGGATAGATTGGTAGGAAAAGACCATCCCTCGTCCCCGACCGCCACTCATAAGGATGACAATCAAAGAACACCTCATGTTTCAAATTTGTCACACAACGTTTACCATACGTGCATGCTACGGGACTTGCAAACTCTAACACAAGTATTTCTCAAATTCACAATTACTCAACTAGCACAACTTTAATATTACCATCTTCATATCTCAAAACAATCATCAAGTATCAAACTTCTCATAGTATTCAATGCACTCTATATGAAAGTTTTTATTATACCCATCTTGGATGCCGATCATATTAGGACTAATTTTATAGCCAAACCAAATTACCACGCTGTTCTAAAGGACTCTCAAAATAATATAAGTGAAGCATGAGAGATCAATAATTTCTATAAAATAAAACCACCACCGTGCTCTAAAAGATATAAGTAAAGCACTAGAGCAAAATTATTTAGCTCAACAGATATAAGTGAAGCACATAGAGTATTCTAATAAATTCTGATTCATGTGTGTCTCTCCAAAAGGTGTGTACGGCAAGGATGATTGTGGTAAACTAAAAAGCAAAGACTCAAATCATACAAGACGCTCCAAGCAAAACACATATCATGTGGTGAATAAAAATATAGCCTCAAGTAAAGTTACCGATAGACGAAGACGAAAGAGGGGATGCCTTCTGGTGCATCCCCAAGATTAGGCTTTTGGTTGTCCTTGAATTTTACCTTGCGGTTCCTTGGGCATCCCCAAGCTTAGGCTCTTGCCACTCCTTATTCCAAAATCCATCAAATCTTTACCCGAAAACTTGAAAACTTCACAGCACAAAACTCAACAGAAAATCTCATGAGCTCCGTTAGTATAAGAAAACAAACCACACCCTTAAGGTACTGTAACAAACTCATTCTTTATTTATATTGGTGTTAAACCTACTTTATTCCAACTTCTGTATGGTTCATACCACCCAATACTAGCCATAGATTCATTAAAATAAGCAAACAACACACGAAAAACAGAATCTGTCAAAAACAGAACAGTCTGTAGCAATATGATTTGTTCGAATACTTATGGAACTCCAAAAATTCTGAAAAACTAGGACATCCTGGATAATTTGTATATTGATCTACTGCAAAATGAATTAGCAATTTATCACGTTCGGGAGAATTTTAACAATTATTTTGATGAGCACAAAGTTTCTGTCTTTTTCAGCAAGATCAAACAACTATCACCCAAGAAGATCATATTGGTTCTACTTGGCACAAACGCTAATTAAAACATAAAAAATCCAAACAGAGGCGAGATGAATTATTTATTACTAAACAGAAACAAAAAGCAGGGAACAAAAATAAAATTGGGTTGCCTCCCAACAAGCGCTATCGTTTAACGCCCCTAGCTAGGTATTGATAATTTTAATGATGCTCACATCAAAGACAAGAATTAAAGCACAAAGAGAGCATCATAGAACACGTGATAAACACATCTAAGTCTAACATACTTCGTATGCATAGGCATTTATAAGCAAACAAATTATCATAGCAAGCAAAAATTAGCATATGCAAGGAAGAAGAAAGAGACGATAGCAATCTCAACATGACGAGAGGTAATTTAGTAAGATAAAAATTTCTACAACCATATTTTCCTCTCTCATAATAACTAAATGTAGGATCATAGGCAAATTCAACAAAAATAGCTATCACATAACATATTCTCAACATGATCCACATGCATGCGAAGTTGACACTCTTCCAAAATAGTGGGATTATCATTAACTAAAGTCATGACCTCTCCAAACCCACTTTTATCAAAAATACCATAAGATTGAACATTCTCCGAATATGTGGGATCTAAAGTTGACACTCTTCCAAACCCACTTTCAATAATATTGCAAACACTATTATCAATCTCATATTCGTCATGGGGCTTAAATAAATTTTCAAGATCATAAGAAGAATCACCCCAATCATGATCATTGCAACAAGCAGTAGAAATAGCAAAACTAGCATCCCCCAGCTTAGGGTTTTGCATATTATTAGCACAATTGACATCAAGAGAATTTATAGTAAAATCATTGCAATCATGCTTTTCATTCAAGGAGCTATCGTGAATCACTTCATAAGTTCCTTCTTTCAACACTTCATCAAAATTTTCAGATTCACGAATTTCAAGCAAAACCTCATACAGATAATCTAGTGCACAAAACTCACTAGCAATTGGTTCATCATAATTGGATCTCTTAAAAAGATTAGCAAGGGGATGAGGATCCATATCAATAGATTTTTAGCAAGCGAACATGCAAGCATATAGAAGGCACATGGCAACACAAGCAAACAAAAGATCTAACGAAAAAAGGCAAACGGAAGAGGGCGAATAAAACGGCAAAGGTGAAGTGGGGGAGAGGAAAACGAGAGGCAAATGGCAAATAATGTAATGCGACGGAGAAGAGTTTGTGATGGGTACTTGGTACATCTTGACTTGTGCGTAGATCTCCCGGGCAACGGTGCCAGAAATCCTTCTTGCTACCTCTTGAGCATGCGTTGGTTTTCCCTTGAAGAGGGAAGGGTGATGCAATAAAGTAGCGTAAGTATTGCCCTCAGTTTTTGAGAACCAAGGTATCAATCCAGTAGGAGACTACATGCAAGTCCCTAGTACCTGCACAAACAATCAAGAACCTTGCAACCAGCGCGATAAAGCGGTTGTCAATCCCTTCACGGCCACTTGCAAAAGTGAGATCTGATAAAGATAATAAGATAAATATTTTTGGTATTTTTGTTGTATAGATTGGGAAGTAAAGATTGAAAAATAAACGATAATATAAATATCTAGTTGATAGGAAAATAATATGATGGAAAATAGACCCGGGGGCCATAGGTTTCACTAGTGGGGTCTCTCAAGATAGCAAATTCTACGATGGGTGAACAAATTACTGTCGAGCAATTGATAGAAAAGCGCATAGTTATGAGAATATCTAGGCATGATCATGAACATAGACATCACGTCCGTGACAAGTAGACCGAACCGATTCTGCATCTACTACTATTACTCCACACATCAACCGCTATCCAGCATGCATCTAGAGTATTAAGTTCTAAGAACAGAGTAATGCATTAGGCAAGATGACATGATGTAGAGGGATAAACTCAAGCAATATGATATAAACACCATCTTTTTATCATCGATGTCAACAGTACAATACGTGCCTTGCTGCCCCTGCTGTCACTGGGAAAGGACACCGCAAGATTGAACCCAAAGCTAAGCACTTCTCCCATTGCAAGAAAGATCAATCTAGTAGGCCAAACCAAACTGATAATTCGAAGAGACTTTTCAAATATATTAAATCATGCATATAAGAATTCATAGAAGAATCAAATATTGTTCATAGATAATCTTGATCATAAACCCACAATTCATCGGATATCGACAAACACACCGCAAAAAGAATTACATCCAATAGATCGCCAAGAAGATCGAGGAGAACTTTGTATTGAGATCCAAAGAGAGAGAAGAAGCCATCTAGCTAATAACTATGGACCCGAAGGTCTGCGGTAAACTACTCACACATCATCGGAGAGGCTATGGGGTTGATGTAGAAGCCCTCCATGATCGATTCCCACTCCGGTGGAGCGCCGGAAAAGGCCCCAAGATGGGATCTCACGGGTACAGAAGGTTGCGGCGGTGGAAATAGGGTTTTGTGGTGCTCTTGGATGTTTTCAGGGTATATGAGTATATATAGGCGAAAGAAGTAGGTCGGTGGAGCCACGAGAGGCCCACGAGGGTGGGGGCGCGCCTAACCCCCTGGGCGCGCCCTGCTACCTCGTGGCTGCCTTGTTGCTTCCTTGACGTCCACTCCAAGTCTCCTGGATTGCGTTTGTTCCAAAAATGATCCTCGCGAAGGTTTCATTCCGTTTGATATTCCTTTTTTGCAAAACACTGAAATAGGCAAAAAAACAACAATTTGCACTGGGACTTCGGTTAATAGGTTAATCCCAAAAATAATGTAAAAGTGCACAATAAAGCCCATTAAACATCCAGAACAGATAATATAATAGCATGGAACAATCAAAAATTGTAGATACGTTGGAGACGTATCAATAACGACGTAGCTTCAAGCGACATCAGGCGGCGCGTAGGGGTCCTTGTCGCTGCTATTCGACTGAGCATCCTCGAGGGGCGGTGACTCCTCGTCGGCGCGTGGGTGGACTGGCAGCACCATGGCAGAGATTTGAGAGAGAGAGAGAGAGACAGAGAGAGGGCGAGCGAGGAGAGGATGTAGATGAGAATGCAGGCGGGACGATATGAGCAAGGTAGTATTTATTGGCGGCTGGAATCTAGATCGATGGGAACAGTACACACGCCGATCGCCGGAATTTACGAGTACTGTAGTTTGAATTACACATGATTCCCACAGCAAAATCTGTGTGTGAACATAATAGCTGACGGTTTCCAATACAGAACCATGTCTTATTAATGACTCTCGCCACTCACCTACCAAACCTCGAGCTGCGAGATAGAGTGACAATCATGTGGGGGCCGGTTGTCTTGCCAGATCTTTACATTTTGTTTTTTGAACACCAGATATTTACATCGTCTGATGAGTTTTTAACTCGCACACAAGTACACAAATATGATTGTTCAAACCATTATGGTTAGCTGTTTCTTGTAGATGTAGTTCAAATTTGAATTACGGTCATTAAATGGCTAGAAAATCATTTCAATGTCTTTAAAAGGTCAAATGACCCCTAGAATTTTCCAAATTTTCACATTACAGTTGTAGTAGTGCACGTTAAACGTAGAAAAAATTTGAAGGCCGTAAGAGGAAGCTATCTCCTGTTCGTCATCAAACATGCCTTGTTCCCTCTCGAAACCACGATCCTTCTAGTGAGTTGCTCCGGTTTGTGAGGGGTGTGTGTCCAAACTTTCGTCAAACATGCCAATTTTTTTACCACATCATCTTGGTGGCATGACATTACATCAAGCAAGGTTTCATGTTTTTCTGGTCATTTTTTAATTTTTTGAAATTAAAATGCCATGGCACTCCATGCATACATATGCATGTGTCCATGTCGTGAGACCAATATGTTTGAAAATTCCTTCTAATTTACTGCACATGGAATTAACTCGCACACAAGTACACAAATATGATTTTTCAAACCGTTATGGTTAGCCATTGCATGTAGATGTACTTCAAATTTCAATTATGGTCATTAAATGGCTTGAAAATCACTTAAATGTCTTCAAAAGGTCAAATGACCCCTGAAATTTTCCAAATTTTCACATGACAGTTTTATTAGTGCACGTTACACGTAAAAAAAATTGAAGGCCATAAGAGGAAGCTATCTCCCGTTCGTCATCAAACATGCATTGTTCCCTCTCGGAATAGCAAGCCTTCTAGTGAGTTGCTCCGGTTTGTGAGGGGTGTGTGTCCAAACTTTCTTCACACATGCCAAATTTTTTACGACATCATCTTGGTGGTATGACATTATATCAACCAAGGTTTCATGTGTTTCTGATATTTTTTTATTTTTTGGAATTTAAATGCCAAGGCACTCCATGCTTAATTGTGTCATAACCGTTAGACAAATAAGTTAGAAAATTCCTTCCAATTTAGTGCACATGCAAATAAATCGCACACAAGTACACAAAATATGACTTTTCAAACCGTTATAGTTAGCTGTTGCATGTACATGTAGTTCAAATTTCAATTACGGTCATTAAATGGCTAGAAAATCACTTAAATGTCTTAAAAGGTCAAATGAACCCTGAAATTTTCCAAAATTTGACATGACAGTTATATTAGTACTACAAATTTTCTCGTACATTTGAAACACCATCCGTTGCCACTTTACAACAAATTCGTCTTTCACAGCTAATAAAAAATATCTACAACATCACCCACAGTTGTTTTCTAGGAACCGTTTGCGATGAAAATATCTGGTTCTATTTAAGTCTTCCTCCTTAAGCTTCGCCGACTCGTCTGCTCTAGTGCCGGCAACCCACGAATCCACCAATCCTGATCCCAATTCCCGCACCCCCTTCTTGCAAAGATGACTCCATGGAAACGCTTCATGAAGGCCCGCTCGTTGGCCGCGTCCCCCCCCCCGAGCGCCGCCGCCTACGCCGAGAGTGCCGCCGCATCCACATTGAGCGCGGCTGCTTCCGTCGAGAGGGCTTCTGTAGTAGCCGACAGGGCTTCTGCGGCAGCCGACAGGGCAGTTGCAGCAGCTGAGACGGCTGCAGCTGCTGCTGCAACGGCGGCTGCAACCGCCGAGAGCGCTCGAGCTGCCATCCATGTCGTTGATGTCGCCCTGGCCAGGGTCGAGGCCATCCACGCCAAGATCGAGGATGCACACACCAAGATATTCCAGGCCACCTCGGAATCCAGCATGCAACCCACGTCCGAAAAGGCAGCGGTGGCCATGGAGCACCTGCTTCCTCATGAGGTCGCCGAGCGGGAGCAGGAGATGAAGGAGGCGGCGGAGATTGAGGAGCGCCGGGAGGAGGAGTTGCACGTGGCCGAGGTCGCGGTAGAGAAAAGTCTGTCCGTCGAGGAATCGGCGGTGGAGTACCAACACGAGCTCTGGCACAACCACTACTACGAGTACTACAACCTTGAGGGCGGCGGTGAGGACGAGGACGAGGACGCGGTCGACTTCAGCAGGGGGGTGCTGACTCCACCAACGGCGGCATGTCGCCAGGACAAGTCATCGACATCTCATCTCACACCGGCAATGCATAGGCCGGCGGATTTGTTAAAATTATGCGTACTTAGGCTTTGCTTTTAATGCTGGTCTTTTGTTAGAGCAATGTTTACGTCAACTGGCTCTGTTTATTTACTAAAATTGCTCGATTCGGTATGTGTGGTCTGTCTGCTGTACGCTCTTTTGTGTGCCCAAATTAGCAAGCGATGTTAAATTATGCAATGACGTACCCGGGGAAATTTCCACCAAAATTTGAATTAGCAAACTGATCCCATGCGCGTAAAGCAGAAGAATCATTTGCGATGCACACAATCGTTCAAAGTGAATGGTCCGGCGGCACCGCGCACAAAGTTTCCCTCCACATTTCCAAAATTTTGGCCTACCGCCAAAATATCTACCCCCGCCCCCTCCCCCCTTCCCCACCCCCTTTTCTCCCCGACCACAAGTCACATTTTCCCTATTTCCTCCTTCCTTCCTTCCTTCCTAAGCTATAGCTGCTTCCTCGCTTGCTTCCTCGCTCTCGCCGTCTCGCATCCTACCGCCGGGGTCGCCATGGTCTTCTTCAAAGACCTCTCCAGCGGTTCCTCCTCCAGCGACGACTTCTTCACCACCTGGGTGTGCCTCTCTTCTCTCTCTTGGGCTATGACTTGGAATAAAGGATTTTTACCCGGCGGTTGAATTTGAGTCATTTCTTCCTCTTGTAGTTCCCTAGGACCATAAGTGGCAACGAATGGAGCGGGGTGGCTGAAGGTCTATCTGCTCGTTGTCACCATCAATCTCCATGTGTGAAGCTAGTTGCGTTTGAATCTGTGGACAGTGGGAGGAAGTTTCTAGCATGTGCAGAGAAGGTTAGACCCTCTTTCGTTGTTACAAATCATTTGTTAGATGTGATTCAGACACTAGCACGGTCCCAACCCATTCATACCACACCTTCAACCAAACGCATCCTAAGACAGTGTCACAGCTTGTACCTAGTATCTAAAATTGTTGCCATCTCATCAGCGATGCCATTAGAAAATTATTTGGCACCGCTTCAGCAGTTTGTGCAGCCAACTTTGGTCCACACATCCGAGCAGCCAAGCAGTAAAATACTAAATCTTTATGGCACGAAGGAACTGGGCATCGGAGCAACTAGGTGCTCCAGAGTCTAGGTCCCTGATGTTTTTCCATTGCATCGGCTCGCCAATGCAGGGTACCGGTGCGAAATGTAGCAACAGTTGTCTTTACACCAGTTTTGGCATACATAGTGGACGGCCTTAGTGCTACTAGTTCCATGTTACTAAATTTGTGCATGTACACACCTGTTAGTATCAATTTGCTGTCATCCAAACACTGTCGCTATGTTGTTGCAGTTATATTTACCTTCCTCATAAAATGTTCAATTTGTTATTTATTGTACATGAGTAAGAACTTGTAGCGTTGTTGTAGTTAATTATAGCTTCTGATGTTCCAGAATTTGTTTGTTGTCTCAGTAGCAATTAATTCATTTGCACATTGATCTTTTTGAGAAGAAATGTCATAATTAACATGTTTCTTCAGTTTTTCAAAATAAGCATTGGTGATTTTCTATGTTGCTATAGACCCATTTCCCCTACAATTGTTATTGATCTAGTTTTAAATATTATAGGATGAACGGAAGTGTTCTTACATGGAGTGGGTTGATCAAGAGTGGCCACAGTCTTTTAAGATGTGCCTAGCGAAGCTCTGGAGCATGTATGAGGAAGGGAACAGAGGTAGGCTTAGAGAAAGTGTTGTCAACACTGAAGAGTATTTGAAGATGCGGGATGAAAAGAGGAAGGTGGAGAATGAGCTCAGATTTTTTAAATCGGACTTTGCTAAGATGGTGTTGGCGAAGGAGGAGGCACTTTCCCAGTTGGCCAGTGCAAAACAGGTTCTTACTGAACCGAAAGCAGAGGTGGATAAGACGAGCCTGGATGATCTCAATTAGGGAAATGAATATACTGTTCTAATATTGTTCTTATGAAGTTGAACTAGCTATATGTTCTACTGTGCTCTTTCCATGTAGCTATCGTATTGTGATGTTATAATATATTTATGTGCCTGATATGAAATTGGCAAACAGTTGTTCGATATGAAATGTGAATTAGCGTAATACTGGAATTACTAATTGTAAACTAATAAACCTGCTAAATGTGTCATGGAACTTTGCAAACGGTTCTAGTAGTAAAAGCGCTTGTGATGGCTAGCCCAATGCCACACAGTTTTCTTCATCAAATCGTGTGTGATGTAGTTGATAAAAGCAAACTGTTAACCAAGGCAGAACATGTGTGATAGTTACACCTTTCACACACGATCCTACACATAAAACTGTGTGGGATGTACATACGAATGGAAACGTTTTCCCTGGATTGACTATGTTGGATGTACCTAAGAACGAAAACGTATTCCTTGGATTAACTGTGTGTGATATACATACGAAACGTTTTCCCTGGATTGACTGTGTGGGATGTACATAAGAACGGAAACGTATTCCTTGGATTGACTGTGTGTGATATACATACGAACGAAAAAGTTTTTCTGGGATTCACCGCGTGGGACGTACATACGAACGGAAATGATTGTGTTTCGATGCCTCGCCCGATCGCACACGAGTTCATTTTGCCCCAGCCTGTGTCCCAGGAGGGCCTATCCCCGACGATTTCTGGGTCGTGTGGGAAGGACCCCCTATCGCCCACACTCAATTGGCGACGGTTCCAAATGCCGTCGCGGAAAGGGATTAAAAACCGTTTGTATAGCAACGACGCGTACCAGTGATAGATAATAACGGATGGTTCCCAAGAAGTGCTTAATTTGTATGATCTATGCAAGAAGCCTCCTAACAAAGGTTAGTACCAGCCCACGGATTTCATCCATATGATTGAGCTTTGTCATCTCTATTGGTGTTGTGCTACTGTTTAGCTATTGTCATGAGAAAGTGGTATTGTCCTCGAGAAGTGCTTCATCTATGATGTTTTAAATATTTCCTTTCCTTTTTTCGAGCAAACAGGGATGCTAGCATTTAGTTGTTCTCTTGCCTTTGCACAACAGGATCATCCTCCTCTAAAGAAGAATATGGAGTACGTGAAGTGGCTAGTTCCGATTATGCGAGGATGAAGAAGCCAAGCCTCTCTTCTTATCAGAAGGGAGCAGTTGAAGGATGGTTACATTACTGCCCACAAGAATAAACAAACTTCAAGTCAGAAGGACTCACGGATCTCCATCTTTGTTGCTGTGATGGCCAATACAATGTTGTTTTAGGATTCTTTCCGATGAGTTCCATTTTTAAAAATGTGTGCTCTGCATGGATCATGTACATTGCCTGTTTAAACTGTCAATCATAGTACAGTTTGCTTTACACTAATCAGTTTTTTGTATTTATGCAAACAGGGATGCTCAGCTTTTC
Organism: Triticum aestivum; assembly: GCF_018294505.1. Lineage (NCBI taxonomy): Eukaryota > Viridiplantae > Streptophyta > Magnoliopsida > Poales > Poaceae > Triticum > Triticum aestivum. The sequence continues at coordinate 171,181,336 of NC_057796.1, forward strand.
AATGGGAACTGCAAAAAATGAACAGCGAAATCATACAAGCTGCGCGCGTAGTTGGTTGATTTTAGTGGAACTGCACAAAAAGAACAGCTGGTTTATTTAGCACGGGGTGACATGTCAATGTCCAAACTGATGGCAAACCCCGCCCAATTCACAATCGTAGGCATTTGATATTTTGGGATGGGAAAACCTTGTCAAAGTTTGCTCATTGATGTACGCAAAGACACACATTTGATATTTTGGAACGGGACAACCTTGTCAAATTTGGTCCTTGATGTTAGCAAGAAGACATGCGTTTGATATTTTCGAATGGGACGCCCTTTACTGTCAGCAGCATCGATTGATTTTTCTTTATTCTTTAGTTGTGAAGTAAATATTGGCTCTGACATGTGAATCATTGAGATGCATAATCATCGATTGTTTTGCATGTACTCTATGAATTGCCAAGCCTGCGAGTTTGATTGCAATGTACATGCATGCTAAAAAGATGCTCAAACTTTTTGTACATGTGAAACTGTAGCAAATGAGGTGATCACCGTGCATCCTGGGAATAATGCTAGCACGTATTGTTTTTCATGTTCATCCAGTGCCAGTGATACAAGAATTCGAACTACATGAACTAAATTCATTCATACACGGCTGTATTTCATATAAACATGTCTGATTTCATTACATTTCATACATTCTTCAACTAAAAAGGGGTGCACTGGAGGTATAATTAATTGACCTAATCTATGATCTTTGGCGCCCATTTCCCATGTCCGGCTGAGCCGAACAGAAGCTTATTCTCCAACATAGCTCTTCGACTCCATGTCGCCGCCAAGAAGCAAATCGGACGTCAATGCTCAAACCACCAAGCCTGGCTTCAACCGGAGGGTAGTAGCGGTGGCCTTACTTGGACCCGAGCGGCAGCGGCCTACCGTGTTCTACTCTTCCTCGTTTTCTATGTGGCGCGGCCTCGTTGGCAGCGGGGCGGAGCCTCGACGGAGCTGGCGATGTCCCCTGTCTCATTGCCGGCGGGGAGGCACCTCGACGGAGCGGGTGAAATCCTCCCCCTCATTGCCGGCAGGGCGGGGCCTCGGCAGAGCCGGCGATGTCCTCTACCTCGCTATTGACGGGACGGGGCCTCGGCGGAGCAAGGCCTCACTGAAGCCGGCAAAGTCTTCCGCCTCGGTGCCGGTGGGGTGGGGCCTCGGCAGAGCCGGCATTGTCCTACACCTCGTCGTCGGTCTCGCCAAACATTGCCTCGCCCGCTTCATCACCCTATTTGTAGGCGGCCGCAACCTCCGCCACCCGCATGAGGTACTGAATTTTACTGTCGAAGCTAAACGCACTAGTAGCAGAAAAGCAGTCCACTAATAGTTTTGGCCGCTCGAGCACAAGTGGTAGAGTAGCAGTGATCTAAATCGGTAGCCGCTCTAGCAGGGACCATATCATGAGAGAGCAGCCAGGGCAGAGCAGCAGCGGATGCGAGAGCCGGGGCAGGTGGTTGTAGCAGCATCTCGGGTAGTAGTAGCAGGATTTCAAGAGAGAGCTGGAGCTGCTACTCGTGCAGCAGCAGCACGAGCAAGATTAGACCAGCAGCGCAAGCAAGAGCAAGAGCAGCAGCGCGAGCAAGAGCCAGAGCAGACCAGGCAGGGGACCGAGAGGAAGAGCAAGAGCAGCAGCGCGAGCAAGAGCCAGAGCAGACCAGGCAGGGGACCAAGAGCAAGAGGAGAGCAGCAACGCGAGCGAGAGCCGAATCAACGGCAGCAGGGCCAGCGAGAGCCGGAGCAGCAGCAGCTCCAACTGACGTGGACGTCGCCGCCGAGGGAGCGACACCATGGAGGAAGTGGCTGGCGACGCCACCATAGATGGAACCGCGCCGTGGCGGCTCAGGACCGAGCGTCGGCAACACCATGAGATCGAATCAAGAAGAAAATGTAGCTATTAGTGTAGAACCTCTTTGGTGGCGCCGATTAGGCCGCGGCTTCATCTGAGGAATCGGTGATGGTGCTGCTCTTCCGGTGGTGTAGGCGAAGACGGCGCTGTGGGAATGGATGTGGCGCGAAAGACGAGGCAAACGTCGGCGTTGCTCCTTGGAGGTGGAGGACGGGATGGCTGAACCGGCAGAACAATGAGATCGACAACGGATCCTCATCCGGTGCGGTGGATGAGGGACGTCGAGCTGTTTCAGTGGACGATGTCATCGGGGAAGAGGCTCTGGCTAGGTGGCGGAAGGAGGAGGGTGTGGGGCTTCGTCGGTTTTTGCAGCCTCGGTGTACGAATGGGGGCAGAGGTTATCGCAGGAGGGAACCATGGCTTACGGACGCGCTTGTCCGAAATGTTGGGTAAGTTATGAAAGTAGCCCCACCAATTTGAACTAGGTGGTTCTTTCGGTTCAGGGGTATCACGGGAATTTCGTGTGTCGGGATTTCGTAGGAGGTGGGAGTTTTCGCGCGCGTTGTAATTTTGGGATAGCAAGGTGTGGGTTGAGATGGAGGGAATTTTAGGAGCACAACGATACAAAGAGATATCTTAAAATTTCGAGATAACAAGGCGCGGGTTGAAAAAAGATTTCGGACAAGCCTAACGTGTACTGTACCAAATCAATTTGCACTTCCCTCGACCAAAAAACCAAAAATAAATCAATTCGCACCACACAAGAGACTCTAGTCCCGTGTACTGTACCAAATCAATTCGCACTACAAATGCCATTCAAAACTTTAAATCGATGTTATGTTCAATTAAAATACTCCCTCCATTCCTTTATGTAAGGTGTATTATTTTCGGCACGGTGACCAAGGCACATAATTATAGACATGTTTAGACGAAATTACCCTTGACAAATTGGATAGTGGCAAGTAAATCACTTAGTCGAGGAAAGTATGAGATACATGCAATCGACAAAGAGATACTTTCCTTCTTTTCCTATAAGGAGAGATGTAGACGATTAGGAGAGAGATACTTTCCCTTTTTCTGGAGGGCTAACAAGGGAATTATGAGGAATTAGAAGAAATGCACCTTACATTCTGGAATTTTATCAAAAAACAAATACAACTTATATGAAGGAATGGAGGGAGTATTTCGCTACTCAAATGAACATTTTAGTGCATTCCAAACGTATGTATTACCACTTCAATATGAACTAAATTCGAATTTGTTTCTCTACTTGAATAAGATCTACAATTATGATTGTTGTCAAGTTAAACCATTTGAATTTGTTTCTCTATTTTAATAAGAACTACAATTATCATTATTGTCAAGTTAAACCATCGTTTGTATATTATCTTCATAGCACACCACATGATAACTGTCCAGTTAGATATGAACTATGTGTACTATATGAACTCGAACTCGATTTTTTGAATCCACTTTATGTTGATTTCAAATCACAGTACATTTTAAGCTCTAGCTAGATCTTCATAATCTAAACCATGTCTCATATGTATAATGTGTTTATCACATAATGTATGGTGCCCTGCCCCCTACGCCTACAAGTATTTAGCTGTGAGTTGCAAACGCCACACATTATCACAAAATCAAATAAAATGTCAGATTGTTCGATATATAGTATGGTTTAGATTGTTCGATATTTAGTTGTGAGCTGCAAACACCACACATTATCACAAATTCAAATAAAATGTGAGATTGTTCGATATATAGTATGGTTTAGATTGTTCGATATTTAGCTGTCAGTTGCAAACGCCACGTATTATCACATTATAGTACAACATGTCCAAAACCACACCACGCGTATCATCGCTATATCCATGCATGCATAGGTTTATAACACAATGATCTCTTATTAAAATATATGAAATCCACTTTCATATCGAATTATGATCTTTGTTAGTCTCTTAGACCCACTCAATCCTCTAACCTCTGTAGCCAGCACTAACTTTCTGTCGTGCATGCACACGCCCTCCTCACCCTCCCCCTCCCTCAGCATTCTATCCAGCGCGCACATTCATTATTTTTCTTTAGGTCATTCTCACACGGTCTCCACAACTCCTTCTTTCCGACACACACCAATCGATAAACCTCTCTAGCAATATCTGCCTACAACGTACACACACAGTTTCCATCTCCTCCTTTCTCTGTCCATGCCTCGTGTCTCTCATACGGTCCCACACACATGTAAACTCTCGCCCCTCTTTTCATCGATCTCACAATTGCACACTCCTCCCCCCTATCTAATAGGCCTCTCGCACCACCTCCTAGATCCATCTCTCTCTCTATCCGTCTCTCTGGGCCTTATTTCCCTCTAAAATATGGATGTACACCGACCAATCTCCCACTATACATATAGCTAGCTAGGTCATTTATAACTCGTTTTCCCCACGCGCCGATCGATCTACCTCAAAAGTTATGTCTCTCCCTTCCTCCGACACACAACAATTGATCTATCGATCTAGTTAGGTCTGCTTACCATACACATGGTCCCCCTTCATCATGCATGCATGCCTCCCGACACATCTATCACGCACACGCACACACAGAAACACATCCCCACTCTTCTTCATATTGCAGTTGTACCCTCGGTTTTCTACTAGGCCTCTCCCACCATCTCCGAGAAGCAACTCCACCACCCCTTCGACACTCTACCTCTCTCTATATATCTATCTATCTATCTATCTATCTCTCTCTCTGTCCCAACCTATTTCCCGTCCTTCACTTATGTATGGATGTCGATCGATCTCTCTCAAGACATAACTAGGTCTCTCCTTCTCAACACATATATGAGTCGATCTACCTCTCTAGTTAGGTCTCCGCCACCCCCCTCCCCCCACCCACACACACACACCAATACATCGAGCGCTCTAGTCATGTCTCCCTGCCGCACACAAACTTGCCCTGTGCTCACTAACGTTCTGATAGGTCAGTCACCCTATATCTTTGACGTGCACAGACACAATTTCGATGGTTCTCTTCATCGATCTCGCACCCACACACTTGATCCTCTCTTCGACTCTATCAATATCTATAACCCCTCCCTCTCTTCTCGTGGATCGCCCCTCCATATATGATATAGATAGGCCTCTACTTCAAACACATTGCATTGCGTCACATTTTTATATGAGATATCATCGACACATATCCTCTAACATTTGTAGCTAGCACTAACATTCTCTCGTGCATGCACACGCCCTCCTCGCCCTCCCCCTCCCTCAGCATTCTATCCATCACGCACATTCATTATTTTCTTTAATTCGTTCTCTCACGGTCTCCACAACTCCTTTCTGACAGACATCGATCGATAAAGGTCTCTAGCGATGTCTACCTACCACATACACACACACTTTTCATCTCCTCCTTTCTTTGTCCATGCCTCATGTCTCTCATACGGTCCCACACGCGTGTAAACTCTCGCCCCTCTTTTCATCGATCTCATAGTCGCACAGTCCTCAACCCTATCTAGTAGGCCTCTCGCACCACCTCCTAGCTCCATCCCTCTCTCTATATCCGTATCTATGGGCCTTATTGCCTCCAGAAAATGGATGTACACCGACCAATCTCCCACTATACATATAGCTAGCTAGGTCATTTATAACTCATTTTCCCCACGCGCCGATCGATCTACCTCATTAGTTATGTCTCTCCCTTCCTCCGACACACAACAATTGATCTATCGATATATTTAGGTCTTCTTACCAAACGCATATGGTCCCCTTCATCATCCATGCATGCCTCCCGACACATCTATCACGCACATGCACATACCGAAACACATCCCCTATCTTCTTGATATTGCAGTTGTACCCTTAGTTTGTCTAGTTGGCCTCTCCCACCATCTCTGAGAAGCAACTCCACCACCTCTCCGGTACTTTGTGTGTGTGTGTGTGTGTGTCCCAATCTATTTCCCATCCTTCACTTATGTATGGATGTCGACCAATCTCCCTTAAGACATAGCTAGGTCTCTCCTTCTCAGCACATATACGAGTCGATCTACCTCTCTAGTTAGGTCTCTGCCTCCACCCCCCCACACACACACACACACCGATACATCGAGCGATCTAGTCATGTATCCCTACAACACACAAACTTTCCCTCTACCCTATGACGTTCTGGTAGCTCAATTGCCCTATATCTTTGACGTACACACACACACAATTTCGATTTCTCTCTTCATCAATCTCGCACCCACACTTGATCCTCTCTTTGACTATCGATATCTATGACCCCTCCCTCTCTTCTCGTGGACCGCCCCTCTATATAGATATAGATAGGCCTCTATTTCACGCACATTGCATGTGTCACATTTTGTTTGAGATATCATCGACACATATTCCCTCAAACACATTCACGAAATCCCTCTTGAAACAGGCTTTTGCCCCGCTTTATAAATAAAGCAACATCGGAAGAAGTACACGGTCGAACCATACAAGGTGATGAGGTAACCCTCTTACAAAAGCCGATCCTTAGATAAACGGCACACGCAAGACGCACGCGACTACGCTACCAACAAAGACCACCGAGAGAACAAAACACACTCCACGCTATGACCTAGCACACCTAAGCTCCACGACAACGCCCCCAAGAGGGAAAACGACGTAGAGCGTCGCCGTTGCCGAGTCCACACGGGACAAAGGTCTTCACCTGGAGCTTTGACACGAAGAGAAGAACCATGACGACGTCTTCAGAAAGAACGCGACACCCTCAGGTGTCGCTGTCGTCGGCGCCACAGCGCAAAGCTTTCGCTCGGAAACTCACCCGTGTCACTGCAAGGTCGCCAGGCGAAGCATGGCGAAGTCAGAACTCCAGATCTGGATCAGGACGCCGCCCCTCCAAGAGAGAGGGCACATCTGAGCTACCCGCCGCACCACCTCCCATTGCCCACACAAGCCGGGAGAGAGCCACCACCACCGCAATGAAGCCCACCGGGGCGCAATCATGCGAACCACCATCCAAAGCCGCCGCCCCGGCATCCCTGTCGCTAAATAGCGTATGCCGCTCACATCACAGCGCACTCAACCAGAGCAGGAGAAGTGACGGCACTCCATCAACTCCTAGCTCGGCACCAGTCCCCGAGTCTGGGTCGGCGCCTCCACCGTAGGAGGCACTAACACCAGCATCCCAAGCCAATCCCGATGGACTGGGGGGCATGTAACACCCCGGATGTAACTTTCCATATTTGTAACTCCAACTCTTGCCATTTCCGTCTATGTGTTATGATATTCCCTTCGTGGTCGGGTTTTTGTCTTTCGTTTTGCATTTTGTTCTTGTCATGCATCTCATACCATGTCATCATGTGCATTGCATTTGCATACGTGTTCGTCTCATGCATCCGAACATTTTCCCCGTTGTCCGTTTTGCAATCCGGCGCTCCCACCTCCTCCGGCGCACCCCTCTTGTTTCTTTTCGTGAGCGGGTGTTGAACGTTCTCGGAATGGACCGAGGCTTGTCAAGTGGCCTTGGTATACCATCGGTAGACCACCGGTCAAGTTTCGTTCCATTTGGAGGTCGTTTGGTACTCCAACGGTTAACCGGGCATCCGCAAAGTCCGTTTGTGTGTGCAGCAAAAACTCCTCTCTAAACAGCCCAAAACCCAGCAAACTCACCTCCATGCTCTAGGTCGTTCGATCACGATCGTGTGGGCGAAAACCACACCTCATTTGGAGCCTCCTAGCTCCCTCTACCTATATATATGCAACCCTCCCGAAAAACGTTCGCAGTCCAAACCCTAGCCATCTTCCTCTCCGCGGCCGGACGCGTCCAGCCGCCGCCGGACGAAAACCCGCCTCCGTCCGCAGCCAGTAGGGGCGCGCCACGTCACCACCCGGGTGCCCCACTTCGC